>NC_037685.1:39121079-39421079 GCF_003255815.1 Theropithecus gelada | reverse complement strand
GCAGGCAGGGACTGATGGCAAGAATGGGGAGATGAGGGCCAGGTGCAGTGGCTCATGCCTGTAAGTGCAACATTTTGGGAGACCAAGGCAGGTGGATCACTTGAGGTCAGGAGTTCAAGACCAGCCTAGGCAACATGGCAAAATCCCATCTCTACAATAAATACAAAAAATTAGCTGGGTGTGCTAGTGTGTGCCTGTAGTCCCAGCTACCAAGGAGGTTGAGGTGGGAGGATCAACTGAACCCTGGAAGTCAAGGCTGCAGTGAGCCCTGGGCCCACCACTGCATTCCAGCCTGGGTGACAGAGTGAGACCCTGTCTCAAAACAACAACAACAACTACAAAGAATGGGGAGATGAGTACAACACCCAAAGTTGTGACTCTGCAACATGAGACAAGTTGCCATTTGCAGAGAAGAAACAGGTTGAGAGAAAAATAGCAGATTCATGGACAAGTTAAATTTGCAATGCCTGTGAGATGATGTCTGAATGATTAAGGTTCAGTAAAGCAGGCAGATTCGATGGTATACATCAGAAAACAGACGCTTCTAGTTATGGGGGGAACATCCCCCATATGTGAAGGAATCCAAAACAGGGTGAGACAGAGAAATGTGAAATAAAACTAGCAATATGCAAATCATTCATATATTACAATAAATCAAGTTCTGGAAAAAATAAGACTCTAAGGGAGGGGCTGAAAGGGATGAAAGTTATTAGACCAAGGTACATCAATGATTTAATTTACCAAAAAAGTTGATCTTATGTACAAATTAATAATTCAGAATATTTCAATTTACAAGAGTTTTTGCAAAACAGTAGGTAAGGTAGCAGGAGTCTCAGGATTTTTGAACTCCCCTCCCCTCGTTAAATAGAAATAGTACAGTTCATTTTGGGAGGCCGAGGCCGGTGGATCACTCGAGGTCAGGAGTTGAGCCTAGCCTGACCAACATGGTGAAACCCCGTCTCTACTAAAAATACAAAAATTAGCTGGGTGTTGTGGCTGGCGTACCCCTGTAGTCCCAGCTACTTGGGAGGCTGAGGCAGGAGAATTGCTTGAACCTGGGAGGCAGAGGCTGCAGTGAGCCAAGATTGTGCCACAGCACTCCAGCCTGGGTGACAGAGTGAGACTCCATGTCAAAATAAAAAGAAAAAAGAAAGAAAGAAATAATACTATTCAAATATATACTTAATATTTCATATTTAACTTTACTGGCTTTCATGTTACAGCCTATTGCTGGTATAAATTTTTTAGCTCCCTGTGTGGCCAATGTTAAAATAGTTGGAACCAAACTCTGTCATCACTAAAATACAATATAGCTTTCAGAAATAGTTAATGATAATTTGAACGAAAAAGAGATTATTTTCTGATGCCCCAAATTTGTGACTGATAACATTCAGAAAGTTAACATGCTTGCAGTTTCACAGGATAAATGATATGTTGTATTTGTCCTGCGTATCCAAAGCTGAAAAATAGGTGTTGATTTGAGAAAAATGTAACTCAAAGGAATTGAAAGCAAATATTAATTTACATTTTGGATATCAAAGAACAGAGCCATCAAGCACATAAATGAAGCATGGAATTTTAAAAAATCTTTCTACTTGAATAGCAAATACAGCATAGAAATACAGACTTTCATCTCACTAAATGATGTTTTAAGAATAAAATCAAAACACAAAACCATTTTCTCTTTAATGTTTTCTAAATAAAATGTTACATATGACTATGCAAAACTAAATCGTTATCTTTTTTTCCTTCCTAAGGCCAATATGGTGAGATAATGGCTCATGGCAGACAACAAACACCTATGCCCCAACTAACTGTTCCCAAAGCTACTGTCCATTAATAAATCCTAAAGCCAAAAGAGGGTAATAATCAGAAAATTATTTTACATCTAAGAGCTCAAAAGATGAGATAGATGGCAAGAATCGCTGAAGCACTAAACAGGATCACACAGATTTGAAAGTTACCATTTTGCATTTAGTTTCTTTCTTTCACATCCCAGGAAAGACAACACTATTTGTACAGATGCTTGTTTAAATAGTACGGGGACAGTAGAGGTATTCTTTGAGAGTTAGTTTACAACTTCAAGGATATTATTAATCACATACTCGTAAAAATTATGACTGGGAGGTGTGGACTGGGAGTCATGGATGACCTCTGGCAGAGTTCACCAGGTCCCATCTGTATGGGAAATCACCACCAGGCCACAGAGAAGAGGCCCCTAGGAGTGGCCTTCCCCTGCCTGCCTGCTGGTTCCAAAACACTGCCCAGACATTAGCTAGACATGCTGCCAGGATCAAACAGAGGCCAAAAGCACTCTTATTTCATGAGGATTTCAAAATTCACTTTAACCAAATTACATTTTTGCTTCAAAGTTTCTCTATCTTAACAAAAGTTCACAATCAGCACAGGAAAAAAATATTCATATTTGAATAATTAAGCAGTTACCAAACAAGACAGTAGATTGTCTTACCTTTTCTGCCCTTCATAAAGCAAGTTTTTAAACCTGCCTATCCTTCAGAATTAGCCAGATAAGTAATATCTAAGTTCAAAATCCCAAGTGCATCTCTGTTTTTATTCTTTAAATATTAGTGGAGAGTGGGGGTACTTGCTCTTCCCTATTTTTTAAACTTTTTATTTTGAAATAATTTCAAAATGTAAAAAATAGTAAACAGAATTACTATATATGCAGGTTCTACAAATAACATCTTATCATATTTATTTACTTTGTCACTATTTTTTTCTATTTATACACAGATACATAATTTTCTTTCTGAAACGTATGAAGGTAAGTTGCAGACAAGATGTCATTTTACTTCTAAATATGTCAGTGTACATCTCCTAAAAGCAAAGTATATCTCTTCTATAATCACAGTACAAGGATCAAAATCAGACAAGCCTAACAATGCTGACATTGCTATCACGTAATCTACAGACCTTATTCAAATCTTACCAATTGTCCCATTTCTGACCCTTATTACAAAAGAAAAACATTTTTCTGCTGGTCCAGGATCTAAACCAGGACCACACGCTGCATTTAGTTGTCATGTGTCTTTAGTTTCCTTTGATCTACGTAAGTTGCTCAACTCTTGTGCTTCCTGACCTTGACATGTTTGAAGAGAAGAAGCCATTTATTTTGTAGATTGTCTTTCAATTTGGTTTGTCTGATATTTCCTCATGATTATATTCAGGTTGTACATCTTTGGCAAGAATATCACAGAAATGACTGTTGTGAGAGGAGCATCTTTTGTTATTCATAACAAGCTCCTTTCAATCATACCTGAGTTTATGCTAATGAGACGACTCTTGGAGGATGGGAGCAGATGGCCAGAGGATCCAACCATGTGATTAAGGAGTTGGAACTTTCAGCCCCATGCCCACCCTCCAAAGGGGAGAGGGACTGAAGAATGACTTGATAACTAATGGCAGATTGATAGGATCGATCATGCCTACCTAGTCAGGCCTTATAAAAACCCAAAGACAAGGATCAGAGGACTTGTGGGTTGGTGAACACATGGAAGTTTTGGAGGGTGGGGCATCTGGAGAGGGCATGGAAGCTCTGCACCCCTCCCCAAAACCTTGCCCTATGCATCTCCTCCATTGGGTTACTCTCAAGCTGTATCCTTTATAATAAACCGATAATAGTAAGCAAAGAGTTTTCGTGAGTTCTGAGAGTGATATTGCAAATTACCACCTACAACCCTCATCCTTGGAATCACTTCACAAGTGCCTTTACTGAACCAATGTTGACACTTTCTATCTAGAATGTGCCACATTCTACAAATCAACTGCAGTAAACTCTCCCGAAAATTAATGAAATGAAATATGAAAGAGGGCAAGACAATAAAGAGACATAATCAAAGACACTGTGTAACTTTGGGCCACAGATGAGATTAAAAAATAGTAAAAAAAAAAAAAAAAAAAAAAGACTCTGAGGGACAAACTTAAATATGGACAAGACATGAGATGAAACTGTTAAGTTGCTGTCAATTTTCCTTGGAGTGTAATGATGGTATCGTACTTTTTTGCAGGAATGAAATAGCCATTGCAAAAATTATGACACTCAGAAAAATCTGACCTACCCAACTTTATCTTGCTGTTAACCTCCAAGCTGCCCCTGTTCATTGCTGGGTGTAGGCCATGCTAACTATAAGATGATTTAATTTATACTTTAACTGTAAAACAATGATAATAGCCCCTTCCCAAAACAAACCCCCTCCTTGCCTGGGGAACAGACAGTATTTGTAAAACTAACATTAGAAATGACGGCTCAGGAGTCATGCAGCCAGACCAGTAAACTGGCTCAACTAGTTCTGTGATCTTACCCAGTAACTGAAGGTAGCAAGAAGACCCTGCCTCAAGCACCTATAATTTCATCCCCAAACCAACCAGTCAGCATTCCCCACTCCCTGGCCCCCTGCCCACCAAATTATTCTTTTAAAACCCTAGCCTCCAAATTTTGGGGAAAATTTATTTGAGTAATAAAACTTCAGTCTCCCGTTTAGCCAGTCCTGTGTTTATTAAACTCTTTCTCTATTTCAATAATGCTGTCTCCATACACTGACTCTTATCTGTGCAGCACACAAGAAAAATCCAGTTACAGGACCATGGTTTTCCCCTTAAGAAGCCTGATAAAGTATTCAGGAGTGATGTGCCATGATGTTTGCAACCTTCTTTCAAATGGATCAGGAGAAAACAGAGGACAGAATGGAGGGAGGAAAGGAAAGAGGAAGGGTGAGAAAGGAGGAGGAAAAGGCAAACAAAGGGAGAAGTAGAAAAACAAAGCAAATATCAAAAAAGTTAATTAAATAACAATCTAGGTGAAGATTATACAGGCATGCACAGCACTATTCATTCAACTTTTCTATAGTTTTGAAAATACCTAAAATTAAAAAGTCTAAGAGAAATGAGTCAAGAAAAATCCCTCTTTGATAAATCCTTTGACCTTAAAAAAAGAAATCATTGTGATATGTAGATGTCCACACCTTTCTCTGTGCTCATCCAACACAATTTAAAATATTTTAGGATGAGAAGACGGTTCAAGTGATATGAGAATATCACTTGACTGCAAATTGCTTTTCTACTTTAACAATCCATACGGACAGGTCTTTAAGTCACAGCTACGTAGTATTTTACAGTAATAATGCATTGTAATTTACTCAGTCATTCATCCATTTAGTGGACACTGTGGCTGATCAGCATTTCGGCTACTACAAACAATGTTGTAAACGTCATGGTGAACAAGCTCATAATTCAGTTTTTTAACTCTATAGGAAAGATTTACAAAAGATGAACAGCTGGGTCAGAGGGCATGTACTTTTATTTTAACATCTAACACCAGATTATTTTCCTAAAATACTATAACAAGTGATACTGCAAAGATGCTTGAGTGTGTCCATCCCCTTTAGGTCACCTACACAGGACATTACCAGTCTTTTTAAAAATGCTGCCACTCTGAGGATCATTTGAAGGCAGAACAAAGTGAGGTACTCTCGACAAGAGATACAGAGACACCCATGAGTCCTAAAGCAGTACTCTTTACTTTCAAAGGACCAAGAGAGGTAAGAAAAGAAAGACATGCTAGCCTCTTTCTTAAACTCCCACTACACTTTTTCAATCCCCTATTGTGGCACCTATGAAGCTATATTAATATTATAGTTATCTTTTCATATGTTTTTCACATCAAGTATATTAGTAACTCCTTGAAATCAGGGATAGTATCACTCGCTCACTCATTCATTCATCCAACAAACATTTATTAATCATCTAGCATGTGTCAGACACTGCTAAGCACCAGTAATATGTATGCAAACAAGATAAAGATCATCAGTGTCCTCATGTGCCTAATATTCTTATAGGATAACCCAACATTTCACAGTTAAGTACACAATTAATACTTTAATTTTACAGTGATGGTAAATGCTCTGCAGAAGTATTCGAACAGGGTACAAAGAAAGCATATAACTTCAGCACACAGTATTCGAAATTACCTAAAATGGTCTTTCAATATTGTTTATCTTTGGTTTAGTAAATTTCATATGACTAATGGATTGATAATGTGATTTATAACACATAATTTTTATTTTTATTTTTTTGGAGACAGAGTCTTACACTGTTACCCAGGCTGGAGTGCAGTGGTGTGATCTCAGCTCACTGCAACCCCCACCTCCTGGGTTCAAGCGATTCTCCTGCCTCAGCCTCCTGAGTAGCTGGGACTACAGGCACCCACCGCCATGCCTGGCTAATTTTTGTATTTTTACTAGAGACAGGGTTCCGCCATGTTGGCCAGGCTGGTCTTGAGCTCCTGACCTCAAGTGATCTGCCCTCCTCAGCCTCCCAAAGTGCTGAGATTACAGGTGTGAACCACCGTGCCTGGCCTTGATTTTTAAATATATGGTTTTATAAGTGTGAGGAGAGAGGAAGAAAGGATGAGAACTAAAGTTATTGAACAACATAAGCCAGTGTGGTGCCAAGCCCTTTATATACTTAACCTCAGTTAATCCTCACCAGTAATTTATACGGCAGAGACTATCACTCCATTTTTCAAATGTGGAGTATGAGATTCAGAGAGACAAAGTCATTTGACAAAAATCACATAATTTATTTTTTTTTTTTAAATTTTTTATTGTTGTTGTTGAGACGGACTCTCACTCTGTCGCCTAGGCTGGAGTGCAGTGGTGCAATCTTGGCTCACTGCAACCTCCGCCTCCCGGGTTCAAGCAATTTTCTGCCTCAGCCTCCCGAGTAGCTGGGATTACAGACGCACACCACCACCTGGTTAATTTTTGTATTTTTAGTAGAGATAGGGTTTCACCATCTTCGCCAGGCTGGTCTTGAACTCCTGACCTCACGATCCACCCGCCTCAGCCTCCCAAAGTGCTAGGATTACAGGTGTGAGCCACTGCGCCTGACCAAAAATCACATTATTATTAAATGGCATCAGGACAGGGGCTATGAACCCAGCTTTGTCTGGTTTCTGTCTACTACATCACAGTAATTCAAAGGCAAAATTTCAGACTAAGCCTGGAAAAATCTACCCATACAACGAAACACATTTTTTACATGTGACACGTATAAAGTTAGGAGAATAATGGCAAGCCTACTTTGTATTTCAGTCACTTAAAAACTAGTAACTGGTGAACCTATATATATAAAGTATAGTAAGCAAATTAGTGGGAAAATGTTCATTTAAGTATAAAACATGACAGAGTATTCATGTAAATATGAGAGAATACTCCTTTCAGAAGCCACATAGAGTAACTTCTAGTTTGGACCAAAACTAATCTAATATTTTGACAAACTGCCCAGATGCCACGTCACGCCACTATGTCGTATTATATCAAAGTTTAACAGAGATGTGTTTTGACAAAATATTCTTACTCAGACTCTCAAATTCATGGATTTACTGTTCAAGCACATTAGAGTACAACTTAAATTAACCAAAATCTAGTATTTCAATTACCACAATAAAAATGCAGAGACAAAAAGGAAGAAAATCCCCATAGAATGTGCTTACAAATACTTTAATGTCCTCCAGGAATAATCTTCCCAAGTAATTTATTTATGTCTATCTAAACTCACATATATAGATAAACATAGATAAACTCACATAAACTGAACGTGTGTCCCAAATACGCACTAAAGGCCTCTCCACAGCAATATTACTTCTGTAAGAAAAAATTCTTGCCCTCCTCAAGGCCTATGTAACAATCGTGTACTGGTTATATAGAGAAATACATACGTTGGGTATATAGAGAAAATATGCATTTGCTTAAAACAGTGAAAACAGTAAAGTTATGAAGTCAGAAAATACTCCATAATCAAGGCTTAAAAAAAAAAAGTAGAAAATGAGCTAGAAAGAATGTGAAGGGGATTTTTCCAGTTTTTAGATGCTGTGGATATTAATGTTGCTGATTTTCTTTTAAGTTACACCTAGGCTCACTTGAAAGCTTATTATTTTTCGTTTTTCATTTTTTGTTTTTTTGAGGTGAAGTTTGGCTCTGTCACCCAGGCTGGAGTGCAATGGCACAATCTTGGCTCACTGCAACCTCTGCCTCCTGGGTTCAAGTGCTTCTCCTGTCTCACCATCCTGAGTAGCTGGGACTACAGGCATGCGCCACCACACCCAGCTAATTTTTTTGTATTTTTGTAGAGATGGGTTGCTCCATGTTGGCCAGGCCGGTCTCGAACTCCTAACCTGAAGTGATCCACCCGCCTCAGCCTCCCAAAGTGCTGGGATTACAGGTGTGAGCCACCGCGCCCGACCAAAAGCTTATTATTTTTCTTTAGTTCACAAGGATGAATCACTAGCACACAAGATTAATTAGAATCTCCATCACTTGTTAGTTAACAAATGGAAAGAAAAAAGGGTAATGCTAAAAGGGAAGGGGGGAGGCTGAGGAAGGAGAATTGTTTGAACCTGGGAGATGGAGGCTGCAGTGAGCCGAGATTGCACCACTGCACTCCAGCCTGGGCAACAAAGCGAGACTCCGTCTCAAAAAAAAAGCCGGGGGGGGAGTGTTGGCGGTGGGGCATGGGAAGGAAGACAGCCTCCTGATCTAACAGGGAAAAACTCAAAGAGAAAAGGCAAGGGCAAGTGTGGATTACATGATGTAATTCAATATTATTAGATAAAAATAAGCAGGGAAAGGTAGATGTGAAAATACAGTCACTAATTACCCTGGGTACTACTGTACAGTTGTACAAATGGTTCACTGCACAAAGGTACTCAGTCAGGGAGGTAAAGCAAAGGCCTGACATGCTCCTTTGCTTAGCTGAGCTTCCTGTCTTGGAGAAGGATGTGCCCTGAAAACAAAGCACTTTTTCTTTTTCACACAAAGCTTCAGTCCATTTCCCGGGTACCTAAAAGTTGTCTACTGCAAAAAGACGACTTTCAAAACCTTCATAAAAGTTCCATTTGGTACTGAAGGGGACTGTGCAGTCTTACTCCACTACTATTGTACCACTTCAGCCTCCAAATCTAGCCTACCAGCCTACTGTTACATCCAGAGAGCCACTAGAAAAGGACAAAACTATACAGAAGCCAGTCTTCCCTATGGAATGCTCTCTGACCACACCATTCTTTCACAATTCAGTGTGAACTTATATTTTAAGTCTGGTGTTAAAGCCTGTTATTCTGAAGATGATGATTTATGTTGCACTAAAGTAAGCTTTTCATTATTAATGGAAAGCTGCTAAAATTTAGAATGTAATTTAATTCCTTAGGGGTATAAGCGTAACTGTACTTTGATTATTTCAATGTAATGGCTGCTTCTAATTCATTTATCACTATACATGCTAAAGGCTGGTAGTCTCGCATTTTGTCAGGCATTAGAACTATCATATATGAACAGGAGGTAACAAAATTGCACTTCCTAGAAGACAGTCTGTAATGTGTTCTAATCACAGAAGCAAAGAGCTATTCCCTCTTTCCCCAAATTAGTCAAATGTAGGTCACTACACTTTCTATCACCATACATTTTCAAGTTTTCTACTTTAAAACAACAACAGCAACAGACACTCCATACACAATAATCTAGCAAAATTGCTCTCAAACTGCACTGGTCAGTGGTTCTTTACTTTGAAGGCTCTCATTTCACACACAATACATAATTGTACCCACAAAATATTAGATGCTCACCTAGGAAAGATCATACATTGTAAGTTTAATAACTTAAGAAGTAGATGTAAAGTATAGGAGTGCCAAGGAAAATGAAACCCCTATACTTAGTATGGTGGTTTGATGGATGGAAGCTTTTCTTACTTCTCTTTAAGCACACAGTGAGCAAATGTGCCATGCCATATTCTCATTGGTAAACCGAGGCTGTTCTCTGGAACTGGACACCATATATAATAACCAACGAGTGCAAATCTTTGTTTTTACCTCGAATAACATAGTTATCCAGTGCATCTGCCATTCTCTTCAGTGCCTCAGTTCTATCAGAGCCATATGTGATTAGCTAAAAACAAGCAAACAAAAAACTCAATATATATATATTTAGAACAATGTTAAATGATTCATTTTAGTAAAAATTAAAATATTTCATAACAGATATCTAAATATATCTTGAAATTTTATAATAGTTCAGTTTTCAATATGTCAATTATGATTTTTTAAGTATATAAATATTAGAATCAAGCTATTTCAGACTTTTCTCCTACATTTCATTATCATAGTAAAGAGTGATTTTACAAAAACAAAAATGTAACAAAAGTACAGAAAAAATTTAAAAGGAGATACAGCTAAATGTGAATATTTGAGATAGGATTTGAACATCTAGGGTAGTGGTGAGGATTAGATAAGACATTTTTTCCCTATTTTTCTGTGGTTTCCAAGTTTGATACCCTGAACAGCTAACAGTTTCTTTCTTTACTTTTTATTTTTTATTTTTGAGATGGAGTCTCACTCTGTTGCCCTGGCTGGAGGGCAGCAGCGCAATCTCGGCTTACTGCAACCTCCGCCTCCCAGGTTCAAGCGATCCTCTTGCCTCAGCCTCTTGAGAAGCTGGGATTTCAGGCATGTGTAACCACGCCCAGTCAATTTTTTTGTATTTTTAGTAGAGACAGGGTTTTGCCATGTTGGCCTGGCTGGTCTCACACTCCTGACCTCAGGTGATCCACCCACCTCAGCCTCCCAAAGTGCTGGGATTACAGGTATGAACCACTGTGTCCAGCCCTTAACACTTTCATAACTAACAAAAAAAGTAAAGTCTCAAAAATAAAAGTATAAAGAAAGAAGACGACTTAGAAATCATTCGCAGTTTTACACATAATATATACAGAAGCAAATGGTACTTTTTCAGAAATCAAAAAAACAGAAAAGTCTTACCATTCTACATGATTTAGTGCCTACTTATACATATCTCTATAATTTAGCAATGAAATAAGACCTTAACTATTCATTAAAGATTTTTCTGACAGTTATTTTAGCCAATCTATAGATTGTCTTTATTTTAGTAGGTTTTACTAGCTCTTCAATATCAAGCAAATTTGAAAATTAATTTGTAGGCCATTTTTCTGAAGAGAAAAACATTCATCTAAAAATTGAATATTTAAAAATCAACCTGCAATATTTTTACATAGTTTTATTTTTAAATTAAATGGTGGTTCTCTATAAACAAAAGACCTAAACTTGATTTTAATACTACTAATAACTTAGGCCAGGCACGGTGGCTCATGCTTGTAATCCCAGCACTTTTGGAGGCCGAGGCGGGCGGATTGCTTGAGCTCAGGAATTCAAGACCAGCCTGGGCAACATGATGAAACCCCATTTCTACAAAAGATATAAAAAAATAGCCCGGCATGGTAGTACACGCCTGTAGTCCCAGCTACTTGGGTGGCTAAGGCAGGTGGATCGCTTGAGCCTGGGAGGTCGAGGCTGCACTGAGCCAAGATTGTGACACTGTACTCCAGCCTGGGTGAAAAAGTGAGACTCTATCATTTAAAAAAAAAGCACTAAAACCTTAACTGAAAAAAGAAAGATAAAAAATGGTTTGTTTACTGCAACGACAACATTAAAAAGGACACTTGGGGAAAAGCCATCTTGAGAAACAGGGTTCAATAAAGAAATCATTCCTCAATACAGATGTATCACTTCAGAGAACACAGATTTTCAAAATAAAATCCATAATCTGGCTGGGCGCAGTGGCTCATGCCTGTAATTCCAACACTTTGGGAGGCCAAGGCAGGCGGATCACGAGGTCAGGAGATGGAGACCATCCTGGCTAACAAGGTGAAACCCCATCTCTACTAAAAGTAAAAAAATTAGCTGGGCTTGGTGGCACAAGCCTGTAGTCCCAGCTACTGGGGAGGCTGAGGCAGGAGAATTGCTTGAAGCTGGGGTCGGGCGCGGAGCTTGCAGTGAGGTGAGATCGCACCACTACACTCCAGCCTGGGGGACAGAGCGAGACTCCATCTCAAAAAAATAATAATAAAATAAAAATAAAATCCACATTCTTAATTATTACAGCATTTTAAATTTTATAAGGTTTTAAGCATTTAAAGATGCAAAAGTTCAAGGTTAAAGATCCAAAAATTCAATTCATTTATTCTGGAAAGTCAAACTTCAAAAAGACAGGTGGCCAAAACGAATCTTATACTCTTATATCAAATCTACTTACGTAATTGGTAATTTGTAAAAACTGAAGAGAAAAGATCAAAAAGTACTCTAACGAACACTGCCTATCAGCCCAACTCTTGCCATTCATTCATACTTTCATCTCAGGTAATTTCTGCCAATGGCCAAAAAAGAAACCTTAATTCCTTCTCATTGCGATGAGTTAGGGTGGCACCATTGGTTAGATGTTTATTATTACTACCGTTCATGCACATGTGTGTGATGGTGGTGATACGACATAGTTGGGGAGGAGGAGTACTGCAAACTAACATAACGCTGAACTTTCTCTCAAGAGAAAAAACTGCTCTGCTTTCGCATTACATCAGTGCATAATTAGTTGTTCATAGCATATGATGCAGATAAAGGCCCAGTTCCAGACTTTTTAAATATCACTGATTTTTCAGAAGAAATCAAATAATCCATTAAGAAATTAAACTAACTTTTGAAATCATAGGATCATAATAAATGCTAATATCACTTCCTGGTTGGATGCCACTGTCAACTCGGACCTGGGAGAAAAAAAGAAAAAAAATAAAAGTAATTCATAGTGTGTAGATATTTTTTTGTAATCACAAATTTCATTTCCATGGAGAAAATGGATAGAGAATTTCAATCTCAAATAACATTTTAAGTTCTGGAAAACAGGAAAACAACCTAAAATCTTGATCCGTTAATACGCAATGCAACACATTTTTTGGTCTGCCACTAAATGAAGAAACTAAGAAATAGCAAAAAAAATAAAAAATGAAGACTTCCTATATCACTATGCCAGGATGCTGTGGCTCTCTGACGGCTGAAACATGGCATGGACGATGCCCTTGCTAACTGCACTCCCCACCGGACCCTTCTAAGCCCGCCAGTGAGGCCCCTAGTCAAGCCTGCTCCTCAGCTCCATAGGAACGTGGGCCTGGGCCTTTCATGTCTATAACACTTTCCTTTTTTGCCTCACCCTCTCCACTGTAAAACACTATTTTTCTGTTAGTGTTGGTCCCCTGAGGCTTTAATGTTTACACAGCTTTTCCTATGGCTTTGCTTTGTAAAGCCCCAATTAGAGTTCTGATTTTGTGATTTTCATGGGGTGTGGGGTAGGGGGATAGCATAAGTTCAAAATATTCTTTTGAAGAGGCTGATTGCTGTTAACCAGCCAACGAGTGAGTTAGTACATCGCTGATTCTTGTTTTCATTTCCCAGTTTGATACCAGCAGCAAGGCACGGAGGTTAGCCATGCAAAACTTTAAAAATGAGCAGTTACTGAGGACAGAATATTTATTAAATTATTTGAAAGAAGTTTTGGAATCTGAAGTATTTAAAAGCTAATCAAAATACTTCAGACCGTCAGGCACATCCTAGGGGACTTGAGGACGGAGGAACTGAATCAAAGCTGCTGGAACAGCAGGACTTTGATGCCCAACGTTGTAAAGGGGTGGGAAGAGAAGAGCGGAAGCTCACGTAGCCTTCCACCTGTGGGAAGAAGCCTTCCTAATAAACAGCAGCTCATCTGTCTGCAGCAAGGCAGAAAAAGGTCAACACAGCGGCTGTTAGGCCTTTAATATTTTAATTTAGGCAATTATCAAGGGACCACATGTAGAACCTCCTGTCTAGGATATCCACATGAGGGTATAATGATGGCTTTATTATACGGTGACATCAGAAGACAAGCTATAGTTTCATTTTCTTAAAATTCACACTACTATTATTCTCTTTGTAAGGTTGTAAAAGGAACACTATAACATACCTGAGGGGCTTTTATTTCTGTATTTGCAAGCACAAACAAAAATACAGATATCTGTGTTCGTATTCACATTCATATATAAAAATCTTAATTTTAAACAAAAATCATTCAGCACACTTACGAAATATACTTGGCTTTCTATTTTCTGAAAACATATTTCAGGACATAAACTGATGTTCTATGAAATTCACAGTGTTGACAAAAACTAGAAAAAAATTAATGGAGCAGCTTTAAAAGCAATAAAATAACAATCTACCTTTTCCCCACATTAAATAGCCCCAAAATGGCAACTAGTAATCAGGTTACATAACAGAAAATATATCTGTGAGTTTTCATTTTCTTAATTTTAATACCAAAAAGTGAAAGAGCTAATTTGACCAATATGTCATCTTTAAAACCATAGCATGCTTGCTAATGCTGTGTTTAAAAATAAGACTGATACAAGTTCTAAAACTTCTGACTTTAACTACATCCTATCANTTTAAAAATAAGACTGATACAAGTTCTAAAACTTCTGACTTTAACTACATCCTATCATTTGCTACATAAACCGCTACAAAGCTAGGAGGAACTTAGATGTTCAACCCACAAATAAAATAACATAGCCAATAAAGAGTATTTATTACATTCTTCTATAGTTCCTTACTTAAAACTTCTGTTGCCTTGAATAATATCATCCTATAAGGTGTTACCTAGAGCTCTTAAATGTAACTGTGTTATTCACTAATATTATGATCACAGAAGTTATATCATCTTAACTTTAAAATACACAGGATAAAATCAAGATATATATAATCAACATGTATCTTTATAGAAGCAAATCAGTATTTTCAATTAAAAACTGTACCACAGTATGAAAACTCTGATTTATAATTTGCTATTTATGCTGTTTTTTCCAAGTAATAATCAGCTATATTTTTATTTCTTAACAACCAATGTGAAGTCAGATCAAGTCTCCATTCCTCCATGAAAGGCTATACAAATTTGCACTGAAAGCTTTAAGAAAAAAGTCAAATGAAATCAGAACCAAATTTCTGGGCAGAACAAAATTGTGGTGTGAAAATAACAAATTTACAAAAGATGATGATCAAAAATAAAAAAGGAAATCTTCACCTCTGCCATATTAATAAATGTCAGCCTTAATGAAGCATGTGAAAAGTACAAACCATAAGTTAGCTCTTAAGTATGCATTCTTGTGACCAAAAATGGTAAGAGCCAAAAATTGTTTTCTAAGGTAAACTGACTGCTCTAGTTTTAATAAGGCAAGGAAGAAAAGCAAACAGTAACAACCACAACAAAACACCCAAGCACCTCTGTAAGAGATTCTCAAACCATTGCTCAGAAACCTCTCGCATAATTAAAATTACTGTCCTCAGTACCACAGTGGACCCTGTGAAACTATAAGACGTCTCCCACCCTTCATTCTCAATTCACCTCTCCCACTAAGCACAACTCCCAGCCCGCCATGTCTACCTGACAAGTGACAGCCCAATCTGATTAAATGCTTCCAAGGGAGGGGACTCGTGGGCCTCCATGACAGGCCAAAAGTGATCACCATGGAGATACATAATTACAGCTGTCAACGCATCTACTGTCCTGCTGACATCAATTTGATTGCTCCCAGCAATAATGATAGACAAAGCTTAGTGTGCACTCTCCTGCACCCAATCACTTTATCTATTCCTTGGTCCATTTAGCTGACATGCAACATTCACACAAGCAAATAACAGCAGTAAGCAGAACATTTAAGGCATTTTAATTGTTTTTTCTTTCTATGGATGGCTCACAACTGCAAATGTTATTACATAAAACTCCTGCTGCAGCATTAATTGAAGAAAGATTTGGTGGGACGAAGACTGTAGGGGGTATAGTTTGTCCATTATCACTTGCACTTTCAACAGGTCTCACGTTTGAAAATTGCAAATTGCAAAAACTTGCAAGGGCAAAATGTTTGACATCTTGTTAGCTATTACAACATGGTGAAAACTTCTAACGACTAGAGTAATCATTATGAATTCTTATTTAATACTTCTTTTGTTTGATTAAAGAAGTATTTAGATATGTCCCTATGATACTTGTTTTCTCATCTGCTATTTAACGTCACATAATGCCTGTTAAATCTTTACAATTTTTTTTCTGCCTTCTGGCTTTGAACACAGCATGGAGTCTCCAAGCCTAGAAAGGGTCAAGTCCCTTTAGAAAGCACATGGGCAAAAACAATTTAAAAAGTGAAATAAATCATATATCCAATAACATCTTCAGATTTAGAATTCTTCCTGTAATCTTTCACCATCTTCATGCCAGTAATCAAAATGAATAATTTGAATATTCACAGATGGTACAGCCTTGTCATCTACTAGCTAACATAATGTCATATATATATGCGCTTATTACCTTGATTAAGAAAAAGGGTATGTCCTTGTTCTTTTTTTGCAACAAAAACTATTTTTAAAATAGCTATTAAATATAGAAGAGCTATGGAATAAAATGGACAGTGGTCACTTTTCTTCAACTGATATAAATAATATGTACTCCTTAAAGTCCATGAGGTTTAATAGACTGAGACACACTTTGTTTGCCTTAATCAATTCAATTTCCTTAAATTTCAATTAAGGAACTGATTTTGTGCTTGAATTTCTTGACAAGTGACTATATAGCAGGGTTGGATTAGTTCATTGAAAAGATTAAATTGTAACACAAAACATCATTTCTCATTCTTAGGATTCACAGTCTTTTTTATTATAATTTTCAAAAGAATTGGGAACACTGTAAGCTATCATTTATATCATCAGATGTCTCCAGGCTTCCCCTGTCCAGTGGCTCCTGACTTTCTGGAATACCGCAAAACACTGAAAAAATTTTGTTTTCAACACAAAAACCATGATTCCCATGAATTTCACTTGTCCTTCAATTTACACCCTTTGGTGTTGACATGCTTTAACATAAAAGTATGACATAAATCACGAGTGTAACCCCTCAGCTGGTATTACAGCTTAATGACTTACACCAGGTAGATGTAATGGCTCTTGGTACTGAGACAATCTCCCAATAGATGGTAAACCAAAAGACTTGTAGGGGTCCTGAAAGTTCAAAGGAAAGGAAGCACAGTCTTTGAAATATAAATCAGCACAAGTAAGGTTAAATATTTACACAATGAAGAACCATTTATAGGTCTATTTTCGACATATGGTATTTACCAAATCACAGATTTCAGAATATTATTGTCTTTTACTCTAGACAACTTAGAATGTACTTAAAAATCAAACAGAACTGTAAGCAGAATTTAGCCTGACCTTGTTCATACTTTATTGAAATTGGTAAAATTCCAACATTTTATAAAACTTCTTAGAATGCCTTGGGCAAAAAATAAAATAACCTAGGCCCTACATCAAAACATACTCAAGTTTAGAACAACAAATGTGGTACACTAAAGATATTTGTTTTTCTTACTTCTCAAACAGCTCACATATGGTAAAACTTGAGAATGTGGGTTCTTCAAATAAAGACCTGAAAAAAAAAACTTTGCACATGCTACTAGATATGTACTTCATTTGTAAATATCTTAGATCATCAGAATAAACAGGTTCAATGTCGTAAGAATGAAAGCAATACTACTTAAAATATGAAAAAACAAGAGCAATACAGTCATGCCAAAACATATTTTTGAACTCCTTGAAAAATATTTCAAACCAGCTTTCAGTATTCTTAAACACAGACATTGATTTATTTTTAATCTTGACAGACATTTTTGCTGTCGAAAAGTAAAAATAGTACAAATGTTACCTTGCATTCTTGTTTTAGTTATTTGAAAAAAGCATTTAAAAGTACTGAACTGAGAGTTTATGAGTAAAACCCATAATTAAAATTATAAATTATGAGTACAAGTTTTACTTAAAGCTTTACAATTTAAATTTTGATTGTTATTTTCATATAATAATGAAGGAGAAAATTATACAAAAAACAATGTTGGGGAAAATTTTAAGTATCCAATCAACAACTAATGTGTACCCAAGGTGGGTACACATTCTTTTTTGTTTTTTTAAACAAACAAAAAAAAAACCCGTGGAAATAAATGTTACTTCTTGTTAGTGTTGTTTGAAAATAAACAAAGAAAATGCAAACAAAACAAAAACCATGGTCCATTCAAGCTCAAGAATATTTAACTAATGCTTTGTTGCCTCTTAAAGGATTGGTAGCTATTTTCCCATCTACGAATACATGACAATTAACTAAACCCAATTATTTAAAACTATCTGGAATTAGGTCAAAATTATCTAATTTTTTTCTGGTTTAATTATGGATTACACAATCCAATAGTTGGCAACGTTATAAAACCCTAACTTTACCTCATTGTTTGGCTATACCAGGTCTCATGACTCTGGACACAACCACCATCCTTCCACCCAACACCATTCATTTTTACCTCAGCATAAACCCGACATTCAACTGCCCAGCCGTTGATGGGAATATCAGCTTGTTTGTGTCTGAGAGGGTAGCCCTTAGCAACACGGATCATTTCTTGGACTAGGTCCAGGCCAGTAATGCATTCTGTGACAGGATGCTCAACCTGCAAAGCCAAGGTCTGCCAGTCAGTAGGTGTAGAAAAAGATAAATAAATAGAAACAAGAAAAATCACAAAAGTTTTTGGGTAAAATGAAGTTAATTAGATGTAACATTTAAACATACTTGACTAAAAACTCTTGAGCTAGGAGAATAACATGAAAGAATGAACACAATACACAAATCATAAAAAAAAAAAACTAATGCCTAAAAGTATTTGTAAACTATATTATTTTTCTCAATTTTGATTTATTTGTGGTCCAACAATATTTAAGAATTTTAATTTTGAAACTAATTCTTAACCAAAAAACTATACATTTATTTCACTGCAGTCTTCGATGTGGTTGATAATCAACCTATTCTGCTGCACTTAACATGGCATCTAGAGGGGCAGCTTATGATTTTCCAAAGCGCTAGTCCACCCTAAGTCTCACCCACTTGCATGCTTTCACTAACCCATCCTGACAAGCAGCCAGATTAGTGTAATCTTGCATCAAGGCAGCGTAGCAGAAGGGAGCAGATGGATCCTTCAGGTTGCTTTCCCTCCACACTGACTTGCGTAATGCTTAGCAGGCACAATTGCAAAACGGAGCCAGTGTGATCGCTCTGCCCTCTCAGCAAATTGCTGATAACTACTTGGGCTGATGCTGTCATGCAAGTACCTGGCCTTCTGCACTAACACAGGAGATATGTATGTACAAAAACATGTGCTGACTTATAGATACACAAACAGGGATACATGTCAACATAAACTTGGTGGATCACTTAGAAATTCTTAACCTTGAGTTAAGAATTTAAGAATTTAAGTTAATAATTAAGAATTTAATTCCACTTAAGTCACTGGGAAAGAGTGAATTATCTACCTTTCATCTAAAACCTTGAATAAGTTCTAAGAATTTAAACAAAACTTTGGCCACATCTGCTGCTTTGATGCCATTTTTTTCTCATAAAAACTAAGTATCTTCTAAATGCACTTCACAATAGTTTCTTTATCATGACATGTCATATTTCATACACTCTGACACAGGAAAAGGTCAGTGAACAAACGAATTATCTTCCCATCTTCAACTACACTAATTGAAGGATAGGACTTAGTCATTATAATAATCTTGAAGCTTACTATAAGCAGACAATGCCATAGTCTTAAAAAAAAGCTTTGTAAAAATAAACAGATGGCATCCATAATTAGCTTTGTGTGTGTTATGAGTTTGTTTACAGTTTCAACAACATTTTAAGACATTTTGACATAATTTTAATGACAAATCATCACTAAAATAAGCATCTACCCTTCGTAAAATAAATGTGACACTAAATAAAGATCTTATTAGGTAGTTTAAAATATACATTTTTGAAAACAAATTATGATTTTGTAAGAACCAAGACTCTATAAGATAAATATAATAAGAAAGTAACTAGCAAAAAAAAAGAAACCCTCTATTATTACTAGAAACCAATTTCATGTGAGAAAGCATCTCAGCACTCTACTCAAGAGGTGAACCTGGATGGGTGTGGTGCTTCACGCCTGTCATCCCAGCACTTTCGGAGGCCAAGACAGGAGAATCACTTGAGGTCAGGAGTTTGAGACCAGCCTGGTCAACATGATGAAACCCCGTCTCTACTAAAAATAAAAAAATTTAGCCAGGTGTGGTGGCACACGCCTGTAGTCCCAGCTACTCAGGAGGCAGAGGCACAAGAATTGCTGGAACACGGGAGGAGGTTGCAGTGAGCCGAGATTGCACCACCGCACTTCAGTCTGGGTGACGGAGCGATACTCCATCTCAAAAAAAGAAAAAAAAGAAAAAAAAGAGGTGAACCTACTATGTGCCAAGTGCTTTACATCAATACTATTCACACATCCCTGATAGACGAAAAGACAACTTTAAGAGTTAAGTGAACCATTCAGTTTCCTCTTTCTATGACCAGTGCCCATATAAGCATATACCGTATACAAGGCAAATAAATATATATTGAATGAATGAACAACAAATACAGATTCACACCTATAGTAAGTGGTCGAGATGGAGCTGGAACTTATCTCACTGCAGAGATGACATTATCTTCCTGATCTTCCTGACAGAAATATATATGAAAGAAATGTATGCATAAAAGTATATGCAATGGCTATACAATTATGTATACATATCTTTTTAAAAGCATATTACTATCAAGGTTTCAAGATCCAAATTTGAAGATGGATCTATAACTGTGTAGGAAAATAGGTACATCAGATTCACTTTGAATGGGATCCAAAAGTAGACCCACTGTGTTCTAAACTTAGTCATATAACAGATCCATAACATTTTACAATCTAAATTAGGGAGCTACAAGTAATTCAAATTAGAAGCAACTAAGCAGATAACTAAAATAACAAGCTGCTAAAGGTAAAATCCTTACTAACAGAAATTTTAAAAAACATTTACCTTTTGACAAGTACTGCATAAGTCCACAAAATAGTCTAACTTGCTTGAATTTTCCAGGTAAAAGAAATCAACTTCTTTAAAGTAAAACTTAAAATTTTAAACATTTTCGAAAGAAATCCTTCTAAATACATAGGATTCCAAAGCTACTCCACAGGATATGAAACCTTTCCTTTAGACTGTGTTATTACCAGAAATCTTATAAGTACAACATTGCTTAAATAATCACAAATATCCCTCTATTCCCAAATGCTTAGCAACAGTTTCTCTCTATAAGTTAAGCTCAATACTTAAGTGATAGAACAGGGTTATATGAAGGAACAAAAGGACGGACGGACGGACGGACAGAAGGAAGGAAGGAAGGAAGGAAGGGAGGGAGGGAGGGAGGGAAGGAGGGAGGGCGGGAGGGAGGGACAGAAGAATGGATGGAAGGAAGGACAGAAGGACAGACGGAAGGACGGACGGAAGGAAGGGAGGGAAAAGATGGTTAACTTGACCAAAAGGTTATAAAAATAAAAAACAAAAAAGTCAAAAATTGGTGTGTGGTAAACCAACAAGTTCATCTTGTCCCACTTAGAAGAAAAATGTAACTACAGAAGTCTGATGCTAATAAGCATCTGTTGTGAGGGCTATCATGTGGGGGGAAAAGGTTTCTGTGTCACTTCTATTTGGGAAACACCGGGTTAATCTCAGTTCAACAGATTGTTTAGGAAAGACTCTTGTCATTAGCATGCCCATATGTCCTGTGACTCTCCTAGAGAAGGGCCTTGTGCAGCACTTCCTCCTCCTTTTGCAAAGTACCTTTATGAGTTGCCAAGTCCATGGAACACACTTTTGGAAACAATGCCTTAAAAACATTCAAAATACAAGATGGAATTCCCTTATTGTTACTCCATCCTCAACACACAAATATTTTAGAACCTGGTTTCATATGTTTTTCCTACCCGACAGCAATGCGCTCATTCTAAAAAGCACACAAATCAGGGATCCACCAGAGAGCACTGTTTTGCATTGTTAATATATTAGCATGTGAATATATAAATCTTGGGATTTAGTGAGCAACAGTAAGCCCGAACCCCCCCGCCAAAAAAAAAAAAAAATCCCATTCACAAAAAAGGAGTAAGCCCTACCAAGTCATAATACCTGAGTCCTCAAAGACAAATTTCTCAAGGGTGTGCCACACTGCAGAGTCTAACAGTTGTTGATAAATTCATTTGTATTGGTTACATCCCTAGCTCACCATGAATCTCTTGTTCAAACATGTACAAAAAATTATCAAATGCCATATTATAGGACATAATCATGCCTCATAATATCCCATGCCATTATCATCCTCATGGACTAGAATAAATATGTCTAGTTCCATACACCTACGCTAGATGTTAACAATCGGCTGGCTTTTTATAGATCTACTTGCTATTTTAATTTAGTTTTGTCTTCTTAATCACCATCAAGCTGTCACTATTAGCATTGTGTCCAAACCTCTTACCACTCCCTCTTGCTCATCTGTTGCTTCAAATTTATTTCCCAAAATATAACTAAGCTTGTCAAATGCAACTGTGAGGTAAATTAGGTTGTGCTTCATCTCTGAGTGCTTAATGTATCTCATTTCGGTAGCAGAATAAGCTTAGGAAAACTAAATCTCCTTGGCACTGTGCTGTTACCTACGTCATGATTCTAAAAATTATAACAACAAACTCTGACACTGCCATTGTCATCTTTAGCCTATTCCTCATTAAATACAAACTAGGAAGTATGCTAAAGTTAGTGAGTGAAAGTATGCTGGGCTATTTACAGAGTCTCAAAGTATCTCCCTATAAGATACTTTATCAAGGACAAATGGAAAAATAGAAAGTCTACAGCGTAGAAACGCCAGAGACACCTCCTTAACCAAGCCAACACCACCAATAACGGGATAAAGAGACACTTCATGCTACCAACATGGTGCTCACAGATGGACAGTGTCAGTTCTGCAGTATTCCTGCCCAGAATGCAAAGACTGAATCTAGTACACAAGAAAAGAGACAAACCTAAAATGAGTGACATTTTATAAAATAAATGCTTTATGCTCTTAAAAAATGTTAAGATCCCAACTGACCAAAAGACTAAGGATTATTCCAGATTGAGAGAGAAGAAAGAGATATAGCAACTAAATGCAATGCAGGATGCTGAGCCAGATTTTTTTTTTCTTTTACCACAAAAGGCATTAATGAGGCAACTGGGGAAATTTGAATATAGTCCCTAAATTGGACAACAGTAATACGTTAATGTTCAAATCTTGATTTTGATTATGGTGCTATAGTTACACAAGAAAATGTACTTGTTTTTAGGAAGTACAGACATATTTAGGAGTAAAGGGGCACCAGGCCTGCAACGTATTCTGAAATGTTTCCAGTAAATCCAGATATAGATAGAAAGATAAAGCAAACGTGGTAAATATGAGCAAAGTGTGTTCAGAAATCACCTGTAATATTTTTACAACTTTTCTGTGAGTCTGAACTCATTTCAAAATTTAAAGTTAAGAAAAATATGGCAGGGTACGGTGGCTCACCCCTATAATCCCAGAACTCTGGGAGGACAACCCAGGTGGATATCTTGAGCCTAGGAGTTTGACAGCAGACTGGGTAACACGGCAAAACCTTGTCTCCATTAAAAAAAAAAATACAAAAAACTTCAGCCAGGCATGGTGACGCAAGCCTGTAGTCCCAGCTAATTGAGAGGCTGAGGTGGGAGAATCACCTGAGCCCGGGAAGTTGAGGCTGCAGTGAGGCAAAATCGAACCACCGCACTCCTGGGAGATGGGACTAAGACCCTGCCTCAAAAAAATAAAAAATAAAAAAGTTACTAGAAATAAAAACAGTGTCCCTAGAAAGACTTGTTTTTCATATTACAAAACACTATTAAAAATAAAGACATCTGACTTGATCAACATTCTTGTCAGAATCCTCCCACTATGTTAAATAAAAATAGTTATACAATAGCAGATAGTTTGGCGGTATGTTTCCTCTGACCTAAACTTTTAAATATTTTACTGTGATGTTTACCTAATAATTCCTAACACTTTCAGGATCAGTAACTGAGTAACAGGCAAGTCATCCTGAAGGGGAGCAAGATTCAAGGAAATTTTAATTATACACCTGAGCTGACTTGAAATGAAAAATTAAAACTGAGGAAAGTCAGTTTTAAGGGAGAAGGAACAAAAGTCACAGCATGTAAAAAGAAGTCAGAAGGATGCACTGTGTGTCAACTTGGCCACTGTGAGGAGGAGGCTGATGAGAAGTGTTAAGAATTCCTTCAACAGTGGGATATTTGCAGTTAGAATTGTTTGGCAGCTGGTAAGTAGTGGCCCAGCTGCTTAGTCAAAGCAGAAACTGCCCCTAAAAGTGTAAGGCCCACCATAGATAAGTATAACCAACATCAGTGTGGCACTTTGAAATGTACAAAATCCTTCCACACATGCACAAACTTCTTCAATACATCACTGTCATTTAATAGAGAAGGCATAGGACATTGCTCTCAAGATACGGTGTGGTGAGAGAATGGTGAAATTTTTTGTTATCAAAATAATGTTCTTTTAAATTAACAAAATTTTAAGTGACATTTTTATTCAATATATCCCATCTAAACTGACAGATATTACAAAGACTTTTTTTTTGAAAGCTATCTTTTGTAAGCACAACTTGCTGGATTCAACTTAGCAAAGTAGTTTAGTGTGATTACCCATTGAAATATGAGGAAACTGTCCCATTACATAAAATTCAGTTTCATAAGTGTGTGGCATAATAGGCCTCTGTCTTTGTAGTTTGTTGCTATTCCAGCCTGAAAGGATGGTCAATGCCATTATTTTTGGTTCTGCTCTGTCTGTTCAGAAAGATTCTGCTCTTTCTGTTCACAGAACGGAATCTAGCATGTACCTACTAAAATTCTGAAGCTCTACCTCCTGAGAATACAGGATTTCAAAATAAAGATCTAAAGTTATTAGATTTTGATCCACAGCACTCAAGGATAAAAAGCATGTTGGGAAATAGGCCCCAACACATCACTCCTATAAACTCACCTTGGAAATAATGGTTATATTCAAGAGTGACCATAAAAACTGAACAGATTCTATTACAGGGCTCCCCTGATGACCCCAAGAATAATAATCACATGAAGAAATGATAAGGAAATTGTTCTTGGCTAAACTGTGTCCCCCCCGCCCCAAAATTCCTATGTTGAAGTCCTAGACCCACTACCTCAGAGGTGACCACATTTGGAGGCATAGTCTTTAAAGAGGTGATTAGGTTAAAATGAGATCATGAGTGGGTCCTAATCCAGCATGACTGGTATCCTCGTAAGAAGAGAAGATCAGGACCCAGACAACACAAGGCACAGAGGAGAGGCCACAGGAAGACACAGGGAGAGGATGGCCACCCATAAGCAATGAGAACAGCCTCCAAAAGAAACCGACCCTGTTGGCCCCTGGATTTTGGACTTCCAGCCTCCAGAACTGTGAGAAAACACATTTTTGTTGTTTCAGCCACGTCAGTGTATGATACTTTGTTATGGCAGCCCTAGCAAACTAATACAAAGACCAGTTTTAAAAAGTTAAACATAGATCAAGAGTCCAGAACTCAGACAGCAAGATCGTTTACAATATGCTTTAAAACAAAATCCCAATTGTAAGTGCCTGAAAGGCTTACCTATACATATCTGTACACCAAAAACTTCTTTCCTTCAACTTTCTACTAAGGTTCAGTAAATAATAAGGAAGAGTATAACACATCATACCTTCCATCCTCAGTTTCCCAGCACAAAATATGCCAAAACATCCCAACTCTGGCCTACTCTAAACAGCCTGAGAGCCCTGGCCTCTATCACTTTAAATATAATCAAAAAGGTCAACATTTGCTCACATCCAAAATGTCCCTTCTGACACGAATGAAATTTTACAATTAGTTAGAAATCCTTTTCCCAATAATTTCTCCTCATTCTTTCTACCAAACACTCCAGCTCCATAAAAGACCAAAATCTTTTCATCTGGCAAGTCTAGAAATATTTTTTTTAATCCAAAACTACTCTGAAATTAGAATATGGTATTTTTTCAATTATAGTCAATTGTTATAAACCAGAATTTAGGTTGCAGTAATTCTTAATTTTTAAACAAATGCAATACCCAAGGGCAAAATCAAGTTGCAAGAAAAGTTTCTGAAATCCTTCTGGATATAAAGGTTCCCTGTGATGCAGAATTCTCCCTGATGAGATTAGAGTGTGTGGCCCTCATAGAATTCAACAGTCGCACTGTACCTATCCTTCCACGGTAAGAGGAGATTCCTCCTCCACTGCACCAATCAATATAAGCAACTGACTAAGGCTAACAAAAGTGGGACAGTTTACCCGTCTGTTCTCAAAGACATGGACAGCCGACTGACCATGTTTGGGGTTTTAATTACTTATTAAGATTTTATTCCTTTCTATTTGGGAATTTTCTAACTTCTATAGCCTTTGTAGACTATACAGAGGTTGCTTTTCCAAAAAATTTAAATCTAAAAAAACCTAGCATCTGGAAATTAATTACACACACACATACACACACACACACACACATATACACACACACACACACACACGAATTTGGAAATGTGTATTATTAAGGGTCCTAATATTAATCTTAACACAAAGGCCTAAGCCATGTAGTAAATACTTTTCTCTATCAGCTTCATTTTTGGAAGAAAAGATTTCAGTTTCCATTTTTCCTCCCAGACTCTTCTTACACAAACACCCTTTAACAAAAAGGAGGTCTCTTTAAAAGTAGTTAATATTTCAAATATGTTTGTTCACATGTAACAATAATTTTGCAGTTAACTGACAAAAGAATGAGAGACAGTTATTATTTAATATGTGGCTAAGTCTGCCATCTTTTCAGATGTCAGACAGGCTTTATATTAATGACAATAGCAATAGCAATAATGTTAATAATAATGACAACAGTAAGAGTAAAAATGTCAACCAATATATAACAAACAGCATGCAAATGTTATGGATAAGATACTCACAGTTAGCAGAAAGAATGTGTGCTCAGTATAAACCAGGTACTAATTTGAATATTTAAACTATATTAACTCATTTAATGCTGACAATCCTATACAGCAAATGCTACAATTAATGTCATTTTACTAATGAGGAAATCAAAACATACAGAAGTTAAGGAACTTGCCTATGGTCATACAGCTAAGTAGGAAGAGAACTAGAATTTACTTGCTCTGAGTGAAAATAGTAGATGTTTGCAATTAAGAAAAACAATGATTAAATGAGTTCTCCATTAGTCAGTTACAGTTGTTCTAAAACATTTTACAATTTTGAATCTCACTGAATGTCTCCATAAAAAACTATATATCTGACTTCATAGGGTTTACAGACTTCCCTAAAGCTCGTTAGAGATCCAGATAACCCAGGTTAGCTATTCCTGCTTTGGGATCCTGTCAAAACCAGCCTGGCTCCCACCTCTCCACTCCAAACTCCATGCTGTCTATCTCCCCAGAGTTACCAAGCAGCTGAGGACACGGGAAGCACCAAGATCGAGGGAGAAGATGAGAGCCAAGAACTGGGAACAGGCTCTTCTCCCTCTCTGGCTGAATGAAAACTGGAGACTAGCTTCAGAGAACTCTAGGGGAAGAATGTGAAAGGAACACATCAAGGACATAGATTGGCCTGCAAAGAGTCATGGACCTTGGGGGAAAAGTCAATAAAGGCTCCAGATGGGTCCATGGTCTCTTTGCCCAGGAATCCAAGTAGTCAATAAAAATTAGCTCAATTCTGTCCTTGAGATGAGAATGCTAGGAGACATATGCTCTTCCAGGCCTCCGGAGTAGATATGGTTGTGTCTTCAACCATTTGAAGGGCTGCTGTCACTTAGAATAGTTCAAGAAGCAGAACTCAGTATTGATTACCCCCAAACAACCACAGCAAAACCACAGCAGGGGGATTACTACCACGAGAAAGAAAAAAACATTCAGAATACTGATTACACAGGCCAAGTGAAACAGAGCTGCTGAAGGACAGGGAAAATACAACTTTACCCAAAAAGCAGTAAAGGCACTTAAAAACTTAAGGAGTAGCAATGCACATATGTGCATGTGCACACACACCCCGTGTCCTCCTTCCATTTCCCCAGGGGATTGGTCCCAGGACCCCTGTGAATACCAAACTCTACAGATGCCCAGGTCCCTGATAGAAAATAACACGGTATTTGCATCTAACCTATGCATATCAAAAGACCCGTACACTTTTCTTTTTTTTAAGAAATGGGTCTTGATCTGTCGCCCCAGCTCAGTGCAGTGGCATGATCATGGCTCATCACAGCACTGATCCCCTGGGCTCAAACAATCCTCCTGCTTCAACCTCCAAAAGTTCTGGGATTACAGGCATGAGCCACAGCACCCAGCCCTTCCCATATACTTTAAATCATCTCTAGATTACTTATAGTAATACAATATAAATGCTATATAAGCTGTTGCTGTGCTATATGGTGTTTTTACTGGCATTTTTTCATTGCTGAATTGATATTTTTATTTTATTTTTAAATTTTTAAGCCACAGTTAATTGAATCCACAGATGCAGAACTAGTAGGTAAGGAGAGCTAACTGTAATGCACAATTAGAATTTCTGAGCTAAAACAATGGGATTTCCCAATTGCACAATTTAGTCAGTTACTTCAAGGAGAGGATAATCACTGCTGCAACCTGAATTAGTAACCTGGAAGATCAATAAAGAAATAATGTCAAGAGACACAGCATAAATACAAAATGACAGTTATCGTAAGAGAAATCTATCCAGTAGACTTAAATTGCAAAAACTAAAAGTTTCACAAGGAGAAGAAAATTGCTGAGGGAAAGAAATAGTTAAATAACAGAAGAAACTTCCTCTGAAATGAACCAATACTTAAACCTGAACACTGAAAAAGGGCATGGACTAAAAGGCAGGGTTAGCGTATACAAACACACACCAAGGCATATCCTGGTTGGAAAAAAAGTCCCTGAATTCCAATGATTAAAAGAAAATTAGAGCCAGGCACAACGGCTCATGCCTGTAATCCCAGCACTTTGGGAGGCCGAGCTGGAGGATCACTTGAGACCAGGAGTTTGAGACCAGGCTGGGCAACAAAGTGAGACCTCGTCTCTACAAAAAAATTCAAAATTTAGCCAAGCGTAGCAGCATGCACCTATGGTCCCAGCTACTTGGGAGGCCGAGGCAGGAGGACTGCTTGAGCACAGGAGGTCAAAGCTGCAGGGAGCCAAGGTCATGCCACTGCACTCCAGCCTGGGTGACAGGATGAGAAAAAGAGAGAGAGAGAGAGAGAGAGAGAGAGAAATTAAAAAAAAAAAAAAAATCGGGCAAACTTTCAGACAGCAAGACTACATTATCTCTAATGGGAAAGAAATGAGAATGACACCAGATATAATACTAGAAGCTAGAACACAGCTGAAATTCATATACTCCTGAAAGCCAAGAACCGAAACCCAATCCTGATCAAGAATCCTGTACTCAATCAAAACAGTATTCCCCTTTCAGGGCTAAAGAAACATAGTTGAGAATGTGACATTTCAGAGCGTATACTCCACAAATTCTACTGAAGAAATTTCATGAAAAATATGCGCTACATAAACAAATGAACTAGGGCAGAAATCTCAAAAAAGAAAGATGAAGATACAGCAAATAATGAAAGATGTGTCTGGGCTGTATACATAGGAGTTAAAAAAGGTCTTTGGAAACACAAGAGATAAACTACAAAAGAAAGTCAAAAATAGCTCAGAAGTATTAAATTATCTTAGCAAATCTTCAGTGTTGGAAAGTCGAGGGAACTAGTTACATCATCTTTACAAATGATAGAGAAAACGTCTGTCTGAATAGAACAATAAATAAAATTTTAAAGGACAATAGAATTTCCAAATTATCAATGGGAAACAAAAGGGATAATTAACAATTATTTCAGCAACAAACAGAAAAGGAAAAACAAAATAGAAGACAAGAAAAAAACACTTAAAATATAAGATAAAATAAATAAAATCAAGTATTTAAAATGGGAAGAAGTAAATTTTCACACTAAAAGAAAATGTTGGATTAGGTTCTTAGAAAATTTTTTCAGGCTGGGTGCCAGCGGCTCACTCCTGTAATCCCAGCACTTTCAGAGGCCAAGACAGGAGGACCCCTTGAGCCCAAGAGTTCCAGACCAGCCTGGGAAATATGTTGAGACCCGCTGTATACAAATACATACACACACACAATTTTTTCTAAACTAAAAAAACAAAACAACTAATAAAGAAGGCTTTAAAATAAAGGACCAGAAAAAAAGGAGGAGATACAATATGATATGAGTCAGAGTAGGATTTGAGATTAAATATTTAAACAAGATGAACATTCAGGCAAGAAAAAAAGGCACAGAATTCATGTATAAGAGCCATAAACCCACATACATCAAATTACGCTGCACACAAATATGTAAAAATATGCATTAGGAATGCAGAGAAAACTAAAGACATATACTTCAGTATAACGTGAAATTACATGATGTCTGATATCTGTGTTAAAATACTCCAGCCAAGGGAAGAACAACTGAGAAAAAGAAGGCATACCTGAAACAACACTGGGAAGTAAATAGGAAGCTGGTTGCAGATTCCTGGGGCTCTATTCTACTACTGTTGCTATTCTGAAGTACTTCTGTATGTGTGAAAATTACAATGAGGAAAAGAAAGTGAGACAGACACACAAAGGGAGGAAGGAGGAAGGGAAAGAAAAGAAGGGGAAAAGGAAAGAAAAGGAAAGAAGAGAGACGGAAAGAACCAAAGAAGGAAAGAAGGAAAAAAATGCAAAGATGTCTTGGATACAAAGATTTTTGGGGCAATGAACCTATTCTTATGATACCATAATGGCAGATACATTTGTCCAAACTCACAGACTGTGTAACGCAAAGAGCAACCTCAGTGTAAACTACAGACTTTAGTTAAAAACAATGTATCACCAGGTGCTCTGGCACAGGGCTATAATCCCAGCACTTTAGGAGACAGAGGCCCCAAGAGTTCGAGACCAGCCTGGCCACATAGTGAAACCTCATCTCTACAAAAAAATACAAAAATTAGCCAGGCGTGGTGACGTGTGCCTGTAGTCCCAGCTACCTGGGAGGCTGGGGTGGCAGGATCGCCTGAGCCCTGGAGTCCAAGGCTGCAGTGAGCTGGGATCTCACCACTGCACTCCAGCCTGGGTGGCACCAAGACCCCCATCTCTAAAAACAAACAAACAAACAAACAAAAAACCCACAATGCATCAATATTGGCTCATCAGTTGTAACAAACGCACCACACTAATATGAGACACTGAGTAGAGAAATGGTGTGGGGTGAGGGAGGGGCATATGGGAACTCTGTGTACTTATATATTCTATAAACCCAAACTGCTCTAACAAATAAAGTTAGCTTTTAAAATTATCATGAAAAACTCCACCTATCTCTTTCTTAAACAGATTCAATTTTTAAAGGGAAAGAAAAAGAAGAAAAGATATATAGAGGAATTGAATAAAACAATTGATAATCTTAAATTTTAATAGATGATATTCCCTCATAAAATTCTGAAGGTCTACCACAGAAAGATGTTTGAAGTCCTACAATCATGAAGGATACCAGTATCAAATGGTTTGCATCTGAGTTCTAATTTCAAATATAAGGGTAACCTTATTACCCATTTAAGAATTCAAATACAGTACCCACAGGTATCTCTAAAAAATAAATTTTTGATTTAAAAAACCCTAACTTTATATAAAACGAATCAAAATAAAGAACTCATTAATCATGAAGCTATGGTGAGATGCTGACAGTGACCATAAAGAGATAAAATACACAAGTAAGATGAAAGCTCTAGGAGAACCATGCCTACAGAAAAGAAAGGAAATGCTACAATCACATAGAACTAATAATAAAACAAGCAAACATGAAGAGTTAGGAAGTAAAGACAGCAGGATTAAATATAAGCATGCCAATTTCCATTACATTTGTAAAAAAGAAACAATATACTCTTTCAGGCTGAAATATGAAGAAAAATGATGACAAAAATATAAATGTTTTTCATAATCACTTTTCTTATTAACAACATATTTTAGTTCCATGTCACTGGAAGGGAAAAAAAGAACATATTTTAGGAATTAACCTATCTGTGGAAAGTTATAAACATCTATCTTAATAGTCCAGCAATTCCGTCATTCTAATTTCTTTTTCTTCTGTTAAATATAAATATAATAAGCTAATCTATAGGCTAATTTTTCATATGGAAAAATAAAAGTCATGAGAAAGGAATAGTTCTACTAGATACTGTTCTATAATATATAGCTATAATACCTAAACCAGTGTGGTGCTAGGAGATGAATAAGCAGAAAAATTAAAAAAAGAAGAGTGAAGTAATAGGTCTGCATACATCTGTGATTTCAGTATGTAATGTAGATAGCACTTCTAATTATTACAGAAAAGACTGATTATTCAATAATTGTTGGAACAATCAGGTAGTCATTGGAAAATAAAATAAAATGAATTCCAAATGAAGATTTCACCATGAAAGATGAAATATTTGAAGAAAACATGAAAGAAAACAGTTTGATTTCTCATAGAGCACAGAAAGCCTAAGTATATCACGCCAGAAATCACAAAAGAGAAGATTTAAAAATTAAACTGCATACCAATAAAAACTTTCTATATAAGAAGAGAAAATATATACAAAGTTAAAAAGGCAATAGATAAGGAAAAATACCTAAAAATCATATCTGTTATGTTTTCATATATGTATTTGTTATCCTGCCAGGACATTAAAAAAAAAAAAGTTTTCTCCTCCCTTAACTGTCCTCCACCTTATCCAATTTATCTCTTTAAATTAGCCAATCGGAACTAGTTTAGCCTGTGCGGTCTAACCCTAGCCAACAAAGGAACGACGCAGCAGCAGGGGCCATATGCATCAGGGATAAGAACCCCTTTCCCTCCCTTGTCTAAGTGTGCGCTCACCATTGCTCCATCTGTAAGGGCACACCCTTCTACAGAAGAACTTTGCCTTGCTGAGAATTAAAAAGAAAATCATATTAAAAAAAAAAAAAAGCTTTTTGCTGAATCATAGATCAATGCAGTTGTTTACTCACAGAACATCTTAGCCCCATTCCTCATACCTCACTTCCCCATGGGGCAGTGTAGTTAATGGCCTGCTTCCCCCACACATGCAGAGGAGTATGCACCTCTAGAAAGGAAAGCTCATCAGTGACAGACTGGATTAAGAAAATGTGGCACATATACACCATGGAATACTATGCAGCCATAAAAAAGGATGAGTTTGTGTCCTTTGTAGGGACATGGATGCAGCTGGAAACCATCATTCTCAGCAAACTATCGCAAACACCGCATGTTCTCACTCATAGGTGGGAACTGAATAGTGAGATCACCTGGACTCGGGAAGGGGAACATTACACACCGGGGTCTATTATGGGGAGGGGGAAGGGGGGAGGGATTGCATTGGGAGTTATACCTGATGTAAATGACGAGTTGATGGGTGCTGACGAGTTGATGGGTGCAGCACACCAACATGGCACAAGTATACATATGTAACAAACCTGCACGTTATGCACATGTACCCTAGAACTTAAAGTATAATAATAAAAAAAATTTTTTTAAATAAATAAATATATATATATATATATAAATAATTTAAAAAAAAAAAAGAAAGGAAAGCTCAGACTATCAAACTCAGAGCTTGTAGAAGAGTTGCTGGCATATCTGCCCCTCCTCAACTTTTGGTGGTGGGGATAGGGGGGTGAGAAGGTGATGTGGAGAGGCAGCACAGCTCTCTGGGGAGGGGCAGAGAAGGGGAAGGTCTCTATTTTACCAGCCTGGGCTGTCAACAAATGGCTTCAAGGGCTCTGCCTTTAGGGTTGCTACCCCTTAATCCAACTGCCAGGGTCTTTGCTCAGAAAGCACCTGCCCTGTAGACCTATGAAAATATTCACAAAGCCACTCCTTTCTGACAATACCACAAAGGGCTAATGTCCCCCGAAAATAAACAAATACCTACACATCAATAAGAAAACCCAAAGGGCAAACGATCTAACAGTCAATTCCCAGAAAAGGAAATATAAATGAATCTATAAAGAAAAATTCAACTTTATCATGATAAATAATGAAAACAATATACCATTTTTCACTATCATACAAAGATCAAAAGGCAAAAAACACTTTCAGCCAGGGAGAGAAGAAACAAGCTCTCCTTTAAGAGGTAAACTGATAAAACTTAGCTAATTTATAAAAGCACATATATTCCCAGCAATTCTACTTCTGCACGTGCAAAGTGGATATAAAGGGTCACTCATAATTGCATTATTTGGGATAGCGAAATACTGGGAAAATTATCAATAGAGATCTGGTGAAATTATATGACTGTTACATCCCTATGACTCGTTATTAAAAGTCATCAAAATGAAAAAGATAATGCTTTAAATTAGGCATGGAATATTCCCAAATTAATACGTTAAAAAAACAAAGGTTCCTTTGACAGAGGAAAAATAAATGGCTGTGATAAAAGTGTGGTATGCAGAGTAACTTTTCCATTGTAGACTCTTATGAATCACTAGATTTTTTTAAATGAAGTATTATAAGTTCTGAGTATTACCATTCAATAAAATAAGAAACTAAAATTATCCCAGCAAATTACATACATAGTAGTCCCCCCTTATCCTTGGGGGACATGTTCCTAGGTCCCCAGTAAATGCCTGAAACTGCGGATAGTATAGAATATGATTGCTTTCAATTAGAACACTTTTCTACTCATGTCTTACACATACATTTTAATGTCTTTTCCATCTTAACTAAGCACTTACCATGCACTGTGGCCATAACTTTTGAAGTTTGACTTTTGACAGCAAAAGTAGCACCAATTTCTTTTCCTTCTTCACAATGCCACCGATAGAAGATTCATCCTTACCACAGATCTTAGCAACCTCAGCACATGACTCTTTTCTTTCCTTATTAAGCCTAGAACTTTCACCTTTTCACCTAAAGGAAGCACTTTCTGGCTTCTCTCTGGCATATATGAATTGCCAGCAACAATACTCGTGCATGCCGGGGCCATTGTGAAATAAAGTAGAGGGTATGGAACGTAATTTCCTAGCAAGCTATCCAATATACAAAACATAGGTACTTAGATAGCCTTGACCAACTGCACAGAATTATTTGATAAAAATATCAACTTCAGGATGGGCATGGAGACTGACGCCTGTAATACCAGCACTTTGGGAGGCCGGCGGGGGTGGGGGGGACAGATCATGAGGTCAGAGATCGAGACCATCCTGGCCACATGGTGAAACCCTGTCTCTACCAAAAATACAAAAATTAGCTGGGTGTGGTGGTACACGCCTGTAATCCCAGCTACTCGGGAGGCTGAGGCAGGAGAATCACTTGAACCTGGGAGGCGAAGGTTTGCAAGCTGAGATCACACCACTGCACCCCAGCCTGCTGACAGAGTGAGACTTCGTTTAAAAAAAAAAAATTCAACCATAGGGTCTTAGAAATGACCATGGCACAAACTTGAACAAACTTATAACCTGAGATAAATGAGCCAAAAACAAATGGGAAAAAAAGATAACATAAGAACACAGTAACAAACTGCCCATTTGTTAATTCCATAAATACTGATAAGTACCTCAATTAAAAAATCTTGTATCCCTTGGGTCTGGAAAAGAATACAAATATTTTGCAGTCATCTCAAATTGTCTTCAAAATCAAATTATAAGCTGTTATTCTCATTATGACAAAATAAAGTCTCCACTTTAACCAAAAACATGATTTCCCAGCTAATTATCTAATTAAATATACTTAGTTATAAAGATATATTTTAATCAAAATCAAATTAATCTTCAAAAGAAAAATTCTGTCACTTCTAAAGATAGTCACAAAATAAAATATAGGCTACAAAGGTAATTTCAAAGGAAGTATGAGTTTTGAGGAACAATTACTGAGCTACTATCTATAAAAATGCTGCAAGTATTTATAATATTGGTCTCAAAATGCATCTAGATAGATCACTTCTGCCACATTTAATGAAAATCAGCCCCATTATTTGATAGTTACACTTTACAATGAAAATGCAGCAATGTTTTTAACTTTTTACATAAAACTTACAGATTAAAAATTGTGGTGATTATATTCATGTGAAAATGGTGGGCTGGCAGTCAACTTTCCCTCCAAACTACTTCTTTTTTTTTTTTTTTTTTTTTTGAGACGGAGTCTCGCTGTGTCGCCCAGGCTGGAGTGCAGTGGCGCGATCTCGGCTCACTGCAAGCTCCGCCTCCCGGGTTCACGCCATTCTCCCGCCTCAGCCTCCGAGTAGCTGGGACTACAGGCGCCCGCCACCTCGCCCGGCTAGTTTTTTGTATTTTTAGTAGAGACGGGGTTTCACCATGTTAGCCAGGATGGTCTCGATCTCCTGACCTCGTGATCCACCCGCCTCGGCCTCCCAAAGTGCTGGGATTACAGGCTTGAGCCACCGCGCCCGGCCAAACTACTTCTAAGGTATACTCTTACACTGCAGAATACAGACGGTTAAAAACCCTATTCCCAGACTCCCTTACAACTGAGGTTTCCATGTGACTGCATGAGGTTCTGGATGTGTCAATCAAGTGCATAGGCATGAAATTTGGAAAGGAAAAGTGAGGTAGCAGTGATGCACAGACTGTCATTCCACCGCCCGCTCACTGCTTTTGGGGGGTGTTGAAAGTCAGGACACAAACTTATTTAATCTATAGGGATAATGTATCTCTAAAGCCATCAGCTTGGAACTTGGGCTTACTGGGGACTAGAAAACAATTGGTGGGGAATGTGAGATGCGGGAGGTCTTCTTAAAAACATCACAGGGTAAGAATATAGGAAGGAATCAGCCAAAACCAAGATGAAAACACAGATTTGCAAACCCAACACTCAACACCATTTCTGCCCTAAAGTCATTTGCCATTCCAGGAAAAAAGGACTATGAATATTAGCTATACTTTTGGTGGCGTCAAGAAATCAAAAGCATAACCATGAAGACAGGAGGCCACCAAAAGTACCAGTTTATCAAAGAACCCTGATAAACTACCCCCACTTTCAGTGGGCACCATAAAGGAATGCAACCTACAGATAAGACTGAACTGGAATAAAACCAACCATTCTCTAGAACTGCAACTGGGCTGTGTATCCCTTCAGGAGTTCAAGGAACCTTACACTTTGAGCTTAGATTGCTGTAGTCACAAAATACTACTGTCCATAGGCATGCAGCAGAAAAAATAATTGAAAAATCTCTATAAGAAAGAATCCATCATCCTGGGTTTTAATTAATCAATAAAATAACAATTTTTAAAATAACTGTATATGACAGTATAATAACAAGGCCCAACAGGAAATCAACAGCACAACCAAGAAACAGCACAAAAAACAGATAACAGAAGTAGTCATAAGACGTCATATGTCAAAATATCAGACACGTACTACAAAACAAATAAGCTAATTATGTTCAAAAAACAAAAGCCAAAATTGAAAATTCAAATAGGAGACAAGAAAAGATAAAAGTCAGTGAATCATACTTTTAAAAGAACCAAACAGAAATTTCAGAACTGAAATATAAACAATTGAAATCAGGAACTCAATGGGTGATTAATTAAATACAGCATGAGGGAAGGGAAGAAAGACAGAAGAAATTTTCCAAAAAAGATGAAAAATATCAAAGAGGGCATAAGAAACATAAGAGATATATTAAGGAGGTCTAAAATGAAAGTTATAGGTTTATTCATTTGTGTGTGTGTGTGTGAGAGATTGTTCCAGAAGTAATGGTGGAGAATTTCCAAAAAAAAATTAAAAGACGTTAATCCACAGAAAAAATATTCAATAAATTCCATGTACACATGTATGCAAATCAGCGAAAAGTTAAAGAGAATCTAAGAGAAACAGAAATTCATAAAGGCTACCAAAAGCAAAAAGCAATTATGTCCAAATAAGCAGAATACAGAATGAGTGGGGAAGTCTCGCCAGAAACAGTGAAATAATATTTTCAATAAATTGAAAAAAATACTAGCCAAACTAAGATTTCTAATTATTTCTTTTTCTTTTCTTTTCTTTTTTTTTTCTTTTTTTTTTTTTTAGGTACAGACAGGTTCTATGTTACCCAGACTGATCTTGAACTCCTGGGCTCAAGGGATCCTCCCACCTCAGCCTCCCAAAGCACTGGGAACACAAAGATGAGCCACTGCACACAGCCAAGATGCCTAAGAGGAGTAAACACGCATTTCATGAACGAGGCAACACAAAGTCATTGGCTGTCAACAAAAAGAGTTTGTCACAAGTAAACCTCTAAAAGAAACTACCAGAAACAAAGTAGGACAAACAAAAGGTAAGTATGTGGGAGGAATGGAATAAATGATGACTAAAATAATAAGAGAAATGGCCTTGAGGGATAATTGTACTCAAGTCAGGAGACAGTAAACGGACTTTAAATGTTTTAAGCTCCCTTGTACGGTCTGGCAGCTCAGGTGAAAACATACTGTTATCAGATTTTTTTTTTTTCTTGTTTTTTCTTTTTTTTTTTTTTTGAGACGGAGTCTCGCTCTGTCGCCCAGGCTGGAGTGCAGTGGCCGGATCTCAGCTCACTGCAAGCTCCGCCTCCCAGGTTCACGCCATTCTCCTGCCTCAGCCTCCCGAGTAGCTGGGACTACAGGCGCCCGCCACCTCGCCCGGCTAGTTTTTTGTATTTTTTAGTAGAAACGGGGTTTCACCGTGTCAGCCAGGATGGTCTCGATCTCCTGTGGTAATGCAGAGGTTCTACCAAAAGATCAGAAATATTTATAACCCCCAAACTTGTACAGGAAAAAAATTAAGTGATAAATACTGCAAAAGAAAGAAAAAAAAAGGAAGAAGACCAGAGATTGTACAAGAAGAAAATATTTTTAAAAATTAGAAATTTAAACTCAAATATACCAGCATTTCTGTTAACTTTCTAAGGAGCAAATGGTCATGACACAAGACGAAGATATCAAACTGGGCTGAAAAATTATACACTGCTTACAGAGGTACATGTGAACTGTCTTCATACAGGTAGGTCGAGAGTAAAAGGATGAAGAAAGCCACAGCATGCGAAAGATAACCATGAGGAAAGAGGTAGAAATCCACCTGGAGCCCAGACCATCAGCTTCCCAACTGCTGGGGAGCGGCAGGGCCACCGCGGAACTCGCCTCAAAATTCAAGGACACAAGGTCTGTCTACCACTAAGGCACAGGGAACAGAAAACAGCCCTCCTGCACCCACGGGAGGGCTAACCAGGGCCCAAGGGAGTCTCCCCCTGGGAAAGAGGCACAGGCATAAAGACACGGCTCCCAGGAAGCACGGGGTCAGAGGCAAGCCCTCAAGCTCAGGATGAAGCAGGCATGCAGAAACCCCACAAGCAGCCCCTTGGTGCACACGTGAAAACCACGGCAGGAATGCTTTCAGCTCGACCCAGCTCATGCCTGCAGTGACTCAACACGCCCTGCCACCCACCCCGTCCCCCAAAGGCCTAACAGAAGAAGAGTTGACACTGTTTTTAGGCATAAGTATGCCTTTCTCAGTCTCTCCTGTCCTACTCCACCCCTTAGTCATCAGCCCATAATTCCCCCACTCACCCACCCCAGTCCTAGGCAAGCACTAATCTATTTATCTCTGTAGGCCACATGTGTTGTTTGAATGGTGTACTGGACTGAAGAGGGTCCTGTCAAAATTCACATCCACCTACAACCTGTGACCACGACCTTACTTGGAAACAGGATCTTGGCAGAGGTAATCACATTATGATGAGGCCGTACTAAATAGGAAGGGTCCTGAATCCAACGTGACTAGTGTCCCTATAGAGAACCGGAACTCTGGACACAGAGATGCACAGGGAGCAGGCAACATGACATCTGAGGCAGGGATCAGAGTTATGCTGCCAAAGCCAAGGAACACCAAGGACTGTCAGCAACACCACAACCAGGAGAGAGGCATGGAGTGGATTCTCCCTCCAACCCCCGAGGAAGGAACCCACTCAGCTGGAACCTACATGATAGACTCTGGCCTCCTGAAGTGTAAGAGAATAAATTTCTGTTGTGTTAAGCTACAGTTTACGATCATTTGTTATGGTAGTCCTAGCAAATCAACACAAATTTCATAAAACTAGAAATAAACTATCTATAGAAATCTAATAGATAAAGAAATAGTGGCATTTTCTTAGAAAACGTATCATACAGGAGTTCCATGAAATAGCATGAATCTCACAAATACCATGCTGAAAAAAGAAGCCAGGCACAGAAGAATAAATACTATACAATCCCACTAATATAAAGTTTTAAAAAACAAACAAAAGCAATAACACTGCTTAGGTATGTATAATTCAAAGGAAGAATGATATGAAAACTGAGGGTTCTGAGAAGTCAGATAGGAGACAGCTCTAGGGAAGATGGAGGGGGAATCAGAATCATTGAGAAGGGGAAGAAAATGAGGCTGGTGTAAAAAGAGGGGGCTGTTTTGTAAATACTTCTAGACCCAGTTGATGTTTACATCAATTTTTGCTTTATAATAATATGTTCAATTATACACCTGTGTTCTATGTATGTTTCTGTATAGTTCACAATTTAAACAAAAGAAAAAAGGGAAGAAGGAAGGAAATAAAGCCACCAGTTACAATGCCAGTAGCTTCCTGAGATTTGGTTAGAACTAAGGAATATGTCCCCCAAAGCCAACAGTTCCAAGGGCAGCCACTTGATTCTCAACCTCCTCACTGTGGCAGAGGTGCCGGTTCCTCTGGGAGCCTGGCTGGGTGGTACAGCAGTGGGGGTCACTCCAGAAGTTCACTCTGGGTACCCTTCCTTCCTCCATCCTTCCCAAGATTTTGTAATCACTGAATCACTTCCTATTTTTAATAGCTAGAGTAATTTCTCTTAACAGCACATACACACTGACAAATACAGTTCATCTAGAAAGGTTCAAGGAAAAAAAATGGTATTTTCAACATAAAGTATTAACAGTGACAAAGCAGAGGTCTAGATACTGAACTTTAGAGGGATACTTATCTGTCATTCCTAACAGATGTCTTAGCACAAGCATAAAAACTAAATATTTAATACTTTATGGAGTTAATTTTTTAACTTTTATAAAACAAAAAGGGGTGGAGAAGGAAGGGTAAAGTACAGAGGCATGGAGAGGAATAAAAAACAGTTGTTGTTACCTGGAGTCTTGTATTCATTTCCAAGAAATAAAAATTCTTCTTCGAGTCCACAAGGAACTCTACGGTCCCAGCAGAGGAATATTTTACTGCTCTGGCAAGAGCTACAGCTTGTTCTCCCATTGCTCTTCGAGTCTCCGCATCCAAAAAAATGCTACATATATAGAAAAAGTGTTTGTCTACATTTTGGACAAAAATCAAGTTATCTTTTGTGTGCATTACATAAACATTTTCTTAAAGTTTACTCAGATATAGATCATCTATATCAATTTAAGAATTCAAAATATGATGCTTTATATACGTTTTATAATATATGTTGACTATATTATTAAGCGTAACATGCTTAAATAAGTCAACTTTGGATTTGTATAAAACTAACATTTGAACTTTTCACATTACTCTGCAACTTCAATCCATTTACAAAATATAGTTTAACTTGCCTGCCTGAAGGTGGGTTTGGTATCTTGAAGCCAAACATGCAGGATTTAGTGGATATATTGCTGATTCTTGTTATCTCTTCAACTTTTAATATTTAACATATATACATATATATTCAGAATTGCTTCGAGCCAAAAACTGGGAGAAAAATAACTTCTTAGAAACTAACATACACCATCAATCCTCATTGTTCATGGAGTCCATATTTACAAATGTGCCTACTTGCTGAAATTTATTTGTAACCCCAAAATCAATACTTAAGGCGCTTTCATGGTCCTTTGTGAACAAGTGCAGAGAGGTGAAAAATTTGAGACTCCAGCATGCTAAGGCTGAACAAGGTGATGCTCTCCCTTCCTGTTTCAATGCTCATACTATAACAAGCGTCCTTTTCAAGGTCTATTTAGTGTCACTTTTTTTGCATTTGTGTGTGTTTGTGTGTGTGTGTGTCATTTCACTGCATGAAATGGCCCTCCAAGCATTGTGCTTAGGTGTTGTCTGGGGTTTCCATGTGCAAGAAGGCCAAGAAGTACTGTCTGGAGAAAATGTGTGTGGAATAAGCTTCACTCAGGCATGTGTTAGTCTTGTTGGCCAGGATTGTGAGTTCACTGTTAACGAATCAACCACAGATATTAAATAAGAAATACACATAAAACAAAATTATGTGTTAATCCACTGAGGAAAATGTTATGAGCAAAGGCTCACAGGAACCTAACACTGTAATTTCCCCTGGGGCAATTATTCAGTGTAGACTAATTCAGTAATCAAGGTGACTTTGGAGAACATAACCGCCACAAGTAACAAGAATCAGCAATATATCCACCAAATCCTGCAGGTTTGGCTTCAAGATACCAAACCCACCTTCAGGCAGGCAAGTTAAGCTAAAATGATTTCAACAAACCCTGAAAAAATATCATCAAACCACTTCTGCATTTTCACAGATTTTGCTTCTATGAAACAAAGGCTCTGAGAAACAAAACATTAACGGCTTTTCTACTTGTGGGTTAAAATTATTCTCAAATGAGCAGGATTGAGACAGCATGCTAGAAAAGCTTTATTATGGAATAGTATAATAAACTTGCATGAACCTGCCTCCAATATATAGTAATTATTAATCCATAGCCACTCTGGCTTTATCTGTGCTACACGCCCACTTCTCTACCAGGCCCACCCTTTATTGTTTTTAAAGTGAATCTCAAATTAGGTATCATTTCACTTGTAAAAACATACATATCTGTTTCTATGAGATAAAGTACTCTTTTGTAACACAACTATACAAAAAACAAGAACTTCTTAAAAACATTTAATATCCACTTCTTAAAAGCATTTAATATCCCCTTGGTATTCAAATTTCTCTATCTCATAAATATCTTTATACAGCTGATTTCTTTGAATCAGGATCCAAATAAGGTCCAAAACTGCATTTGATTGGTTTTTGTATCTTAAGACTCTTTTAATCTGGAATGCACCCTTCCCCATTTTCTGGCCAAGGATCTGGTCATTTTACTGTCTCATTCCTCCCATTCTTGGTTCAACTGCATGCAACTCCACGTTGTCTTTTAACACTCACATTACATTTCTATTTCATATAGATTGCTAGTTAGACTCAGAGCCTTGAATATATTCAAGTTGTCCTGGGGTGGGGGAGGGGGAAGAGTTCACAGGTGGGAAGTGTACTTCCTACTGTCTCCCTTTTGGTGACATTAGAATAAAATAATGGGTTTAAGTGTTTTGAATCTTATCAATAATATAGTTTGCATTAAGCTAATGTATAGACATAGATGACATTTCAATAATAATTGGCTGACAAAACTAATGCAACTAAAAAAAAAAAAAACCAACTAACAATATCATAACATTTGGAGAATCTCAGTGCAGTTGAGTGAAACTCTCCTTCTCCTATTTGATCTTGCCTTTGTCCTTTTCAAAAGCCCTGCTAGATACCCAGAGATATGAATGACCCTAACTAGCATTGCCCTCAAACCACATTAGTAGATTCTTTTTTTTTTTAATTAATTTTTTTTTTTTTTTTTTTGAGACAGGGTCTTGCTCTCTTACCCAGGCTGGAATCCAGTAGCATGATCTCGACTCACTGCAACCTCAACCTCTGGGTTTAAGCAATCCTCCCACCTCAGCCTCCTAAGTAGCTGGAACTATAGGCATACACCACAAAAGTCAGCTAATTTTTTACTTTTTTGTAAAGATGAGGTCCCACTATGTTGCCCAGGCTGGTCTGAAACTCTTAGGCTTAAGCAGTCCTCCCACCTCAGTCTCCCAAAGTGCTAAGAGTACAGGTGTGAGCCACCGTGCCCAGGCAATTCTTACTCTAGGAACTGAAAACTGCACATTCCATTTATTTTAACATTTCACAGTGTACAAATACATATCAAGTCAGTATTAATGATGAGTTCTAGTTTTTTCATTTTGATTCCTACTGCTGTAAATTTTCCTTTTTTTCTCTAAATAAGTAGATATGGTATTCATTATGAGAAGTTTACATTTCTAGACAAAGAGAAAAAACAAACAGATTTTATGATTCAAAGTTCCCAGTCTGGGAAAGATTTCTATCCCAGGTAAGACTTGAGTAGATTTTGACTAAAAACAGAAGGTTAATTGAATTGGAATTGATAATGCAGTCAAGGAAACAGAAAATTACAAGACAAGTGTGCTGAAGACTCTTACTGTTCTACCGGTATCCTTTTTCCCCTTCTTCCATACTACAGTATTACAGTACTACAGAATTAGTTCTAGCTCAGCACACGGTTTCTTAAGAAAAAGATACTTATAAGTCTCCCTAGCTAAGTGTCTAACTTCAGATCAACACCAAGTAATTAGCTTCGGCATCTTCCAGGATCTTCCTAAAGACACAGGAAGAGGATTCCCTTTGGCTTTTCTTCTTCCTCCCTTCTTACATCCTGGTCCTGGGCCTTGAGAACTAGATGGCCACATCTTATATAAGCTACACAGTTCTTCACAGCATACTGGCTGGCATGTAAGCACAAGCATCCCATGAGAACAGGAAGTGGAAGCAGGCAGTTTCCCAAGGCCTGGGCTGGAAACTGGCACAGCATCACTTCTAAGTAGTCTGTGGGTCAAGCATTCACACAGCACAGAATCAAGAAAAGGGAACACTGATCCTTCCCCTCACTGCTCAAAGAGAAAAATGTCAAAGGATTTGGGGTCCATGCTTTAAAACTAATACACCATGCTATATTTTTAAAAACCAATATAACTAAAATAGAGTTTAATTTTTACCATTACTCTGGGATTAAAAATACACTCACATTCTCACTATTTTCAGAAACTATATAGGCATTATATCAAGATATAGCTATATATCAGCTAGCTCGGCTGATTAAAGCTACAATAAGCTATATTTCTTAGTGTCTGGTAATTAAAAATTACTAGGAACACTCACCTGAGGATTTTTAAGAACAAAGAGAATACCAGAGTATATACAAATAGCAAACTAGCATCAAATTAGAAATGAGGCTCCATACACCAAACTCATGAAAGGTGCCCTGGAGAAGTACCCAAAGTGGCTCTGATAATTCGAGGAATTTCCAAGAACCACACTCCAAAAGCCTTTCATGGTAGGATAAATTCAGGACCAACTTTATGAACCCTTCACCAACATGAAAGTCTAGAAGGCATATATCTCGGAAATCCCGTGAAATACCATCAGGTTCCATACTTCCTAGAAGCCTGCAGAAGTCATAGTTGGTTGTCTACCCAACTTCTCCTCTAATAAAAACCCACTTCTATTTCAAGTATTCTCTCATTTTTATACATTAAAGCACTGAAAAAATCAAGTAACAAATTCTTAATTATAAAAATATGCAGTAAGAGAGTCTACACGAACATTAGTGCAATTGTAGCTAATAAAGCAAACAAATACAAAAAGAAATGTGGCTGGGTGCAGGGGCTCACACCTATAACCCCAGCACTTTCGGAGGCTGAGGTGGGCTAATCTCTTGAGGCCAGGAGTTCAAGGCCAGCATGAGCAACATGGCAAAACCCCATCTCAACAAAAAATACAAGAATTAGCTGGGCATGGTGGCACTCGCCTGTAGTCCCAGCTACATGGGAGGCTGAGTTGGGAGGATCACTTGAGCCTCGGAGGTGGAGGCTGCAGTGAGCTGTGATTGTACCACTGTATGTTAGCCTGGGCAACAGAGTGAGACCCTGTCTCTGAATGAATGAATGAGTGAATGAATGAAATGCATAAAAGCAGCCGCTTTATCAACATTCCCTGGGAGAGACTTACCTTGGTGCTTCCTCCACCACCTTCTGATTTCTTCTCTGAATTGAGCACTCTCTTTCATTAAGCCACAAAGCATTCCCATGTTTATCACCTAGAACCTGAAAGAGCAATACCATTTGAAAAACCATATAACCACACCCACAAAGTAGATGATGGTTAATATTTTCCCCAAGCAACATCTCTTGGTTTTTAATACTCAAACCTCATAGTATATACATACCTCTCAAAACATTATTTTGATTCATGTTAATAGAGGAAAACTTTATTACTCCAAAGCTCAATAAAACATTTTTATCAAAAAGATGTGAGGAAAAACTGTTCATATCAGCTTTCAAATACAATGAGTAAAACATCAGAATCAGTTGTACAAATTTTGTGAAGGACGCTGAGTGTTAGTGAAGGGGATAAACACTGGATGTCAATGTTGCTGAGGACTGCCACCACAGCTTTATTACAAACATCTGCTTGAAGTTAACATTATTAAATGTCTGTTGATTGGGAAATGACACTGTATGTATTTACATCCAATATGTAATCTGTTATTTATCTATGGATGTCTTTACTGTGGTTTATTTTTGTTCTAGGAAACTGGTAAAAGGTCTGGAGTTAATATACAACACATTATAGTTTTTCCCATTTGCGATACTCGTTGAACATCTCTAACCTGAAAATCTGAAATCCAAAATGCTCCAAAAGCTGAAATTTTTTGACATGATGCTCAAAGTAAATGGTCACTGGAGCATTTTGAATTTTCAGATTAGGGATACCCAACCAGCAGGTATAAATGCAAATATTCCAAAACCCAAAAAAATCTGAAATCTGAAATACTTCTGGTCCCAAGCATTTCAGTTAAGAGATATATTCAACCTGTAATGGAAAATAAGCTGAGATTGCCAGATAAAATACAAGATATCCAGCTACATTTGAATTTCAGATAAACAATGAATAATTTTTTTCTAGCTATGCCCTGAGTACTACATGGAACAATGATTTTAAAAAATCATTGTTGATCTGAAATTCAAATTTAATATGTATCTTTTTCAGCTAAATTTGGAAACTCAAAAGCAGCTCTTTATTAAAGTTTTTGCCTACAACATCTGATTTTCAGAAATGGACCAATCTATTTTCAGATTTAAGGAGTTGATGTATATTTCCAAATACATATATTAGATTTACAGAGGTAAGATCTGTTTTAGAAGCCAAAAGACCAGGCACTGATTTTAGTTCCAAACAGCTATGCAACAACTTTGGACAAGTCATTCTGTTTCTTCGTGCATTATAAACAGCAGATAACATCAGTCTTAATATTTTATATGGCTGCTGAAAAAAACCAAATAAATAAAGATTATGGTTATAATTGGTCAAATGTAAAATAAATAGTTAATATATGACTATAAAGTTAATTTTTAGGAACAAACCCTTTCTGAAACTCAAGAATGATTCCAAGCAATGAAGGAAAACATAACAGCAATAAAATGCCAATAAGTTGGAATTTTCTAAGACTCAAAGGTGGCTGCATGAAGTAAATCTAAAAATATTTGAAATCATTAAAATAACTCTCAACCTCTTTTTCTTTTTAAATTCTAGTTGACGAGAAAGTAAAAGTAGACAGTCTCCAAGCAATAAAGCCAAAATAACCATGAATTCTCAGAAATATTTCCAACTATAAAATATCAGATTCATATACACAATCAAGAGTTTGTTCTTTTCTAAATTCTGTATAGTCTCCCAGTTCATTTTTTTAAAATTCTGTGTACTTACTAGGCACTCAACAAAAATGATTTGGTGATTATTTATTCCATTAAATAAATGAGGAAGCCATGAAATCAGAAAACATTATAAATAAATACTACTTTTAAGAGCAGTTAATCCTTAAATGCATCATGAGTTTTTAAAAAAATGTATAGGTTTACACACACTGAATGTAGAAAAATCTCTAAATTATACTGCTTTTTGAAAAAGCTTTCTTATAACAGACTATGTCACATAATGCAAGCCCATTGGTATCCCCAGACCCAACCCAGGAAATGCCAGTAGTGCCCTGGTTGAGAAATACTGGTTTACGCCACAAAGAGAGGTGCCATTCACGCTGCCAGTGCAGTTTCATTGTGGAAAGGACATAGTATATAATGGCTCATGTGAAAAATAATAGGTGACACACACATACATACTTCATAGACTATGTATGGAGGAATAGCCAAGAAACAGTAACAGTGCCTGCATTCAGGGACAGAAACTAGAGGACTTAGGGATAGAGTAAAAGGGATGCTTACTTTTTATTAATTACCCTTTATCATGTGCAGAAATTACCTAATATAAATAAATAAGTGAAAACTAAAGAAAAGTAAACTAAAAACCCTTCCAAGTATAGATCAGATATGAGAACATCTGTGTTGCCTACTTAAGTTACTGGGAGGCATTTTCGCCTATGTTTGAAAATATCACCCAGGCTGTATGCCACGGCTAAATAAAATAAACTAAAAAGCTGATCTAGATATGTAATTACTTAACACAAAATAACAAACATTTATTGAGTATTAGTAAAGCGAAAGACAATGGTCTGGTTGCTGGGGAGAGCAAATGAGTAAGACCTACTCTCTACGCTCAAGGACCTCATGGCCTATTAGGAAATTCAACTAGTTAAAGATAAAACAGCCTACCTAAGTGGTCTTCCAGTAGTGTGAACAAGTGCTAGATGGGGAATACAGTGAAGGACAAAATTAATTCTGCCCCTAGGATCTTACAAGAACGACAATCTAAATATCTCCCTTAAATTACAGATTTAAAGAGCCAAGTGTCTACTCAACACCTACACTTAGATATCTAATGAGCATTTCAACCTTGATTTGTTCAACTTTATAACTGGATTTCCTCCCTCAGAAACAAGCACATCTCACAGTCTTTTCCCATCTCAGTAAAAGGCCATTCCATTCTTCTCATTTCTCAGGCCAAAACCCTAAAATCACCTTCTTTTTTTTTCTTGTACATAACATCCATCTATTAGAAAATGTGGTCTACCTTCACAAAACACCCAGAATTCAATCACATCTTACCACCTCCACTGCCAACCCTATGGCCCAAACCACCATCATTTTCTCAGCCAAATTACGACAGCAAGAACCTCAAAAGGGATCTCTCGGCTTTCATGCTGGCTGTCAATTCTAAGAACCAATGACTACTGTGTGCCTCCCTTTCTTAACTGTGTCAAATAGGGGTATTTATTGGAGTGTCATATCCTTTTCTCATCATTGTACACTGGATGAATGAATATCAGACTTTAAATTCAGGTATTTGCACCAGAAGAACTGTTCTTGAAGGACCATACATAAGAAGTCTCAGGCCGGGCACAGTGGCTCATGCCTGTAATCTCACCACTTTAGAAGGCTGAGGTGGGTGGATCATTTGAGGTCAGGAGTTTGAGACCAGCCTGGTCTCAACATGATGAAATCCCACCTCTACTAAAAATACAAAAATTAGCTGGGCATGATAGCACACGCCTGTAATTCCAGCTACTCAGGAGACTGAGGCAGGAGAATCACTTGAACCTGGGAGGCAGAAGTTGCAGTGAGCCAAAATTGCGCCACAGCACTCCAGCCTAGGCGACAGAGCAAGACTCCGTAAAAAAAAAAAAAAAAAGTCTCATCCAGACCTGGACCAAGTTGGAAAGGAAGTTGCATGTATTCTGTTTATGACAGGGCATGATCACTGAGGGCCAAAGAATGGGTTGTGGTAGGTAGTATCCAAAGATGACTCCATGTACAACCCAAATCCTGGTAGTCCCACCCTTACATAATCCCATCCAGCAATGATTCTAGACTGGGAAGGAACTTTGCAAATGCAACAAAAGTCATTTTGTGCCAGTTCTAAGTCTAAACCTTCAAAGGCTAGGACAGTGATTTCAAGCAGCTCTGACCACTGACAAGAATTCTGGACATCCTTGTAGAAATGCTACATGGAGAAGACATGTAGAGATACCCCAAGACTTCACAGAGAGAAAGACAGAGGCCCCACTGCCCACCAAAGTGTCTCAGCTGAGCTCAGGCTTTACATCATCCTTCCAGGGCACCTAACACGGGACACTCAGTCAAGTCACAGTATAATGACTGCCCCAGAGAACAATGTGCAAAAGCAGCGGCAGCTGAACCCAAGTAACCCAGAGAATCATGAGGAATCGTTAAATGTTGTGGTGTGCTTTGTGGAAAAACACACTTTAACAAAAAATTGACCATTTTAACCATTTTTAAGTGTACAGTTCGGTGATCTTAAGTACACTGAAATTCTTGCATAGCCTTAAATGTTGTTTTAAATCACCACATTCTGGGGTGGTTTGTCACTGAGCAAAAGGTCATCAAAATACACAAAATAAGCAAGTGGATTTACCAAAGATACCAGATCCGAAATAATATTTATAAAAGAAAATAACGTTTATAACAGTATCTAAAATTATAACAGTATCTAAGCTATACTGCTTCCTGAAAAAGCTTTATTATAATAGACTATGCCACATAACACAAGCCTCAAATATCGAAGAATAAATCTAATGAAAGATACACAAAACCTCTACACTCAAAAATACAAAACAGTGCTGAAAGGAATTAACAAGACCTAAATAATGGAAAAGATATTCCAGTTCATGGATCCATGAAAATTCAACTTTGCAGGCTGGCACAGTGGCTCATGCCTGGAATCCCAGCATTTTAGAAGGCCGAGGCAGGCAGATCACTTGAGCCCAGGAGTTCGAGACCAGCTGGGCAACAAGACAAAACCCCGTTTCTACAAAAAAATACAAAAAGTAGCTGGGTGTGGTAGCACACGTCTACAGTCCCAGCTACGGGGAGGCTGAGGGGGAAGGATTGATTGAGCCTGGGAGGCCAAGTCTGTAGTGAGCCATGATTACACCACTGCACCCCAGCCTGGGAGACAGATAGAGAGAGAGAGAGAGCGAGAGAGAGAGAGAGAAAAGAAGGAAGGAATGAAGGGAGGGAGAGGGAGAGGGAGAGAGAGAGGGAGAGAGACAGAAAAAGAAAGAGAGAGAGAGAGAGGAAGGAAGGAAGGAAGGAAGGAAGGGAGGAAGGGAGGAAGGGAAGGAAGGGAAGGAAGGGAAGGAAGGGAAGGAAGGGAAGGAAGGGAAGGAAGGGAGGAAAGGAAAAGAAAAGAAAGGGAGAAAGGGAGGAAGGGAGGCAGGGAGGCAGGAAGGCAGAAAGGAAGGAAGGAAAAGAAAATTCAACATTGTTAAGACGTCAATTCTCCCCAGAATAATCTCTAGATTCAATACGACCCAAATACAAATTTCCCATCAGATGGGGTGTGTGGGAGTGGAGGTGGAGGTGGGAGTGGGTGGGTGTAGGCATAAGTGTCTGTAGGGGGAACAGGTTGACAAGTGAAGTCTAAAATTTTCATGAAAATTCAAATAACCTAAAAAGAATCAAAACTATCTGCAGAAAAACAATACATTTGGACCACTTACAGAATCAGGTTTCTAGATTTATTATAAAAGCAAAATAGTTAAGACAATGACAAAATCTCACTTAATTTGCAACAAATGGTCACTGCAATAAATGATGCTGGAGAAAGTGGATTATCAAAATTTTAAAAATTACTCTGACCCTGCCTCATAGCAAACAAACAAAATAATAATAATTAAAGGAGAGTAACAGACTTAAATATCATACCTAAAACAAAAAACTCCTAACTAGGGTACACAAAGTAGACTTAAACTTGACTTCACTGTAAGTCAGAACTTCTGTTCTTTGAGAGACATTATTATCAAAGTGAACAAGCAAGCCACATGAAGGGAGAAGGATACTTTTTATATCATGCCCCTGTCAGAAAATATAAGGTCAGCAAAAAACCTTTTATTTATCTGGTTCTCTCTCCACACCAAATTAAGATTTTAAAAAATACTTAAAATTCGTTATTTCTAATTTGACATTTTTTAAAATCAATTTTAGCTATTACATATCAATTCATAGTCATAATGTATAAAATTAGCATGAAGGCATTTTCAACAGGCAAATGAAAATTTCAACAGACTTGTCTTCTTCCTTGTTTTATTTTAGAAAACTCCATTTTGTTTTACCACTTTAAGGATTAATATCTTAAACTGAAAAAAGAAATGATGTACGGATCTCTATACAACCAGCTCCTTGCAGAACACCTGTCATAGCAAGCTACATGGACATGTGGTAAACTGAAGTAGTACAGGAGTCCAGGTCAGGCACTTTTCTTTTTTAAAAAATGCCCTATAATGGCCCAGTCTTGGAACGACATAGGCTGGTCAGCTATCTTGGGAATGCTTTTTTTGGAGGTAGATTTTTGTATCATTCCCAATCTCAAGCAGCATCCTAGCACTTTAACAGAAAGTACAACAGATTCCAAAGGCAGGTAATCGATTTATTTTGTACGTATCAAAACAATTCACAATCATTGTAAATGGAAGAAAAGATCACTCCAATAGGATTAAATGATATTATTTTAAAGTCACAGTAATGAAAAAGCATTCTAAACGTACCAACCTGGATTTCTATATGACGAGGATTATCAATAAATTTTTCTATTAGTAGTCTATCATCGCCAAAACTAGAAGCAGCTTCTTGAGAAGACAATCTAAAACCATCCCTGCAAAAAAAAAAAAAAAAAAGAAGAAGAACTGTCAGACTAACAAAACAAATAGAGCTCTCATTATAAAAGAAAACATATCAATTAAATATTTATTTTGGCTTATGTTGAACAAAGCAAAAAAACTTTCCTCAATGTACAAATAACTAAGTTAATTTTGGTTGATCTGCAACTTTTCCACTCCCTAACTCTGTGACCACGGATGAGTTATTTAACTTCCCAGATCCTAGATTTTCCATTGAAACAGGAATGCCGATACTTTACCAACTGCTAAATATGATTTTTTTTTTTTTTTTCTTTTTGAGACAGTCTCGCTCTGTCGCCCAGGCTAGAGTGCAGTGGCAGGATCTCGGATCACTGCAACCTCTATCTGCCGGGTTCAAGCCAATCTCCCACCTCAGCCTCCCGAGTAGCTGGGACTACAGGTGTGAGCCACCTCACCCGCTTAATTTTTGTATTTTTGGTAGAGACAGGGTTTCAACATGTTGGCCAGGATGGTCTCGAACTCCTGACCTCAGGTGATCCACCCGCCTCAGCCTCCCAAAGTGCTGGGATTACAGGTGTGAGCCACTGTGCCCAGCCTAAATATGGTATTTTAATCAACCATACAGAGCAAGTAAAATTAATTCCATTTCTTCAACCATAATATACCTTAATTCCACTAGTAAAAATATAAAAATACATCTGTTTGATTCAGAAGTCAGAAGATGCAAAGAAAAATGTAAAGCGTTTAGTACCTGCATGACTGGAGTGGAACTACAGCAAATACACTCATTGAGACTGAACATCCAATAGGAAGATTCTCAAGAACATTGCTTAATATTTTAAATCCACATCTTGCAATGCAATTGCCTCCCACATACACCCACACAGATCATTATAATTTTATCTTCTATAAAATTGATCAAAATTAGTAATTATAAAAGTATAGTTTTTTAAAATAAAAATATGGACCTAATTATTGCTTTATATATTTTGTTCACAAACTATAATTTAAATCATTACTATTAAAATATGCCTATTATTCAAATAAAATAGGCTCATTTGACCAATGCATTAAAAACCCAAACTTAGGCGGGCACAGTGGCTTCCCTGAGGTCAGGAGTTTGAGACCAGCCTGGCCAACATGACGAAACCCCGTTTGTACTAAAAATACACAAATTAGCTGGGTGTGGTGGCCCATGCCTGTAGTCCCAGCTACTCAGGAGACTGAAGCAAGAGAATGGCCTGAACCCGGGACGCAGAGGTTACAGTGGGCAGAGATTATGTTACTGCACTCCAGCCTGGGTGAGAGTGAGACTCCATCTCAAAAAAAAAAACAAAAAAAAAAACAAAAAAAGAAAAAACAAACAAAAAAAAACTTGCTTGCCTAAAAGTAATTGAGCATATATTGCCTTCTATCCATTGATAAACTCAGCATATTAAATTTAATTCCTTTACATTTAATAGTTTCTTAATCTGAAGATTAAATACCTATATTTAATGTACAACATTAAAACCAATTTTTCTAATCCCCTACGTGGCAAATGGTACATCTAGTATTATTAGAAATAACTCTCCAATTTGCTTATTTTTGTGCTTTAATTCCTTTTATATTTAATAAAGTTTCTTAATCTGAAGATTAAATGTCTGCATTTAACGTACAATACTGAAACCAAATTCTTCCAGTCCTTTAAGTTGCAAATGGTCCATTTGGTAATATAAGAAACAACTATCTGATTTGCTTGTTTTGCGTTTTCTTTAATAATGTCGGCTCTATTGCTCTATTTGTTCTGTTAGTCTGACTGTTCTTCCTTTTTTTTTTTTAAAGGACGGTTTTTCATCTCAAGAGCTGCTTCTAGTTTTGGCGATGAGAGACTACAAATAGAAAAATTTAATGATAATCTTCGTCATATGGTAATCCAGGTTGGTACACTTAAGATGAGTTTTAATTATCACAACTTTAAAATAATATCATTTAATCCTACACTCCACCTAGTAATATTGGAACTAATTTGCAGCCAGGCACCGTGGCCCACACCTGTAAACCAAGCACTTTGGGAGGCTGAGGCGGGTGGATTACCTGAGCTTAGGAGTTCGAGACCAGCCTGGGCAACATGGTGAAACCCCGTCTCTACTAAAAAACAAAAAATTAGCCAGGCGTGGCAGTATGCGCCTGTAGTCCCAGCTACTTGGGAGGCTGAGGCAGGAGAATCGCTTGAACCCAAAAGGCAGAGGTTGCAGTGAGCTGAGATCGCACCACTGCACTCCAGCCTGGGCAACAGAGCGAGACTCCATTTCAAAAAAAAAAAAAAAAGCGCACACACACACACACACACACACACACACAAAACTGATTTGCTTGTTTTTGTACAACACTGCAGGTAAAACTGATTAGAAGAAAAATTTTAAAACATTGCAAAAAACTCTTATTTCTCAGAGGTCTCAGAGGAAAGGTATCAGTCCTCCATTACATCATTGATTTAGGGGAATAAAGTTTAGATCTCAGGAGGCTGCAAACTTCAAAGAAACTGGAAGCAAAATTAATTAGTTTTCAATACCATACAATCAACTTTTTATTAGATTGGATATAACAACAGAAAGAAAAAATATAGCACTTTACAGTTTGCCTCCACCATAATGATTGAGAGCTTTCATTTTGCATTTAAACCCACACCACCACAAGTAAAAAGTCAAAGTCACCAAAATAAAATAAACAGCAAGTTTGAAAGCATTGCCAACAATATATTTTAGAACTCATGGGAAACTCTATTATGAATATCATTTGTGACATTCAATTATACATTCATTCAATAAGTATTTACTGAACTTTGTGCCTGGATATATTTCAGATGCTAGGAATACAAAAATAAAAGAGAAATTGCACTCACAATGCCAAAAGTCTTAGTGGGGATATTCAAAAATATAGACACAATTTCTCAATCATGCGATACACTTCATTTAAACTTGAACAGGGAAAACAAAGTCAGAGACTACTATGAAAATATCTAAGTGAACTTTCAACAATCTTCATAATTCTCACCCAAATTTACTATATAATAATTACAGGTTGGGCGCAGTGGTGCATGCCTGTAATCCCAGCACCTTGGGAGGCCAAGGCGGGCAGATCACGAGGTCAAGAGATCGAGACCATTCTGACCAACACGGTGAAACCCCGTCTCTACTAAAAATATAAAAATTAGCTGGGTGTGGTGGCGTGCACCTGTAGTCCCAGCTACTCAGGAGACTGAGGCAGGAGAATCGCTTGAACCCAGGGGGCGGAGATGGCAGTGAGCCAAGATCGTGCCACTTCACTCCAGCCTGGGTGACAGAGCGAGACTCTGTCTCAAAAAAAAAAAAAAAAATTACAGTTTTTTAAAAATCTTTCAGATGTCCTACAGATTCTAAGACAAGTCATAGATGCTACTTCCCCCCGCCAAAAAAAATAGGAAAGATGTTACAAGAAAAAGACAGCCCTTAGGATAAAGGAATAAAGCAATTAAGCACTAAATTTTCCTTTGTACCTGAAAAATAAAATCTTTGTGGATTATGTAAAAACCAATTACTTTCTCCAGAGGGAGAGAGGAAAAGAAGGGGTGGATAAGTTGTGGCATGGTGTTCATGGTTAGTGGCTCCAAAAGACAAGCACAGGCATGTTTGCAGTACTGTTCTTTCCCTTTTCAGGTACTTTTGACTTTCCAAAACAAATAAGGGATATAGAGCAACTTTTTAAAATGAGGAGCTTGTACTATTAAATCTAATAGTCATGCCTGTGTGGATCTCAAGTTTTCTGAGATAGTTTATTTATCAAGTTGAAGAGAGTAATATTTTAAGTAGAAAATTATTCATGTATTTTTATTAATTTTATAAACATGTTTTGAATCAATGTGCTATTTACTAGCCAAGAAAGAGCTAAATTGTTTACACAATGATGCCTAATATATGAATGGATATGGTGATTTCTCAAAATATTAAGCTCTTAAATTAAAATTTATAAATCAACAGCAGCACAGCAAACCTCACTTCTAGGAAACTATAAAGAGTAATCTGCACCATAAAAGAGTATATTACTAACAGTAGCCCTGGGGAAATGACTAATAAGAAACCTGAGATCCTAAGATGAATAATGAAAAACAAGCGCTAAGCATTCAGTGAAATTGCTATGTAAGTACTGTGCAAAATAGAAAAACAATGAGAAAAAAATTTGAAGTCCACAAAATACACATTTCTTGCAAAACCATTGTGTTCGACTTCTTTATGATACCATTCTTTCCCACAAAATGGGCTGTGGCAGATTGTCTTTTCCAAAGATGGCCACAACAGTATATCCCATTCCACATGCTCTTCTAAGAATCTCGCCCACTCTCTCATGAAGACGTGGAGACTCAGTCCCCTCCCCTTGAATTTGAGTAGAAGCTGTGTTCACTGGAGGGAAACCTGTGTAACTTCTGAGACTGGGTCATAAAAAGTATTCTAAATTACAGTAAGAGTGCATTCCATATAAAGGACACAGTAATTTCAAACTCAAGGAAAAAGAATATATTTCACACTCTAAAATTATCAAGGTAATTCACTCCTTTTATGCACTAGCAAAGGAAAGCAAGTACATACTGAGGTAATACATTAAGTCTCAATGAAATTATAACTGCTTTTAAATATAGTTGGTTTAAATCTTTAGATGACATTTAGAATTATATAGCCAAATCTTAGTAATTTCTGCCCAGAAAATAGAATCATGACTGCAATTTTTAAAAATATACTGTAAAAACAAAAAGAAAATCCTTTGTTAATGTTTAAAATAGTAAAACCCTTTCTATAATAAGATAATCATCATCAAAATATAAATAAGGAAGGTTTCCACATAATTTCAATCTTTTTCCCATTCAAAAGTGTAAAAATTAGATGGTTACTCTAATTACTCCATTATGCTTTTGGTATCTGTTTACCTGTCAGTCTAATAAAACTCTAGTAACTGCAGTTTTCATCAAAAATGTATTTTGGACAGCCTCTCACCTGGTCTCTTCATCATCCCAAGCGATGCGCATGCCTTTCCCACCACCACCTGCTGAGGCCTTGATCATGACAGGGTAGCCTAACAGCAGGGAAGAATTAGACAGAAGTTCAGACTTTGATCATAGGGATGTATGAACATGACAACTGACCACATGTTCAATAACGCAGAAGACAATAATTAATTTATTTAAAAGTTCCTTTCTTTAGAGTCAGGAAAATAATACCAATGTAATAATGTATTTAAAAAATGAGAGTGTGACCACTATAAAAGAAAAAAGGGTACTTGTACCAATAAACATAACATTTTCCCCAGTAATAAAAGCTAAGAAAACATACATAAATTAACAGTGGAGTCCAAAAACAGAAGTACAGTATTAAGTAACCAAAGAGATAAGAAGCAACTTATATAGCACCAACAAACATGTCCAAAACTGAGGTTTGCATGCATAACAAACTAAATTCCCTTTTTTCAAAAATGGCAATTTTCAAGTACTTCAGGTATTTTCATCTGAAGAGTCACAGAGAACCCCTACAGCTTTTATCACCAAGAACTGACATGATGGTACTGGGGAAAATCCAAACATGGCTATGATACTATGGGCTGGAGCAGAAGCTCCAGGGCTCACTGGTATCAATGGAGAAGCTATTCCACTGTTCCATACATTCAACAGGGTGTTATGAAAATACAAAGGTCAAAACAAAGGACACTTCCAGCTAAAGTTTTAAACTCATAAAATTGTCATCAGTTACATGATTAAGTATTTAGTTATTATACAGTAAAATTTTTGACAGCAGGAGTCATTTATAACGATTTATCAAGAAAAGTGTAAACGTCCCCTTTAGATGTTTTCTAAAAACAAGGTAGAGATACTCCTATGTTTGGGACCATTTGTTTATGATCTTTTCTAAAGAAAAAAAGAGCTCAGAGAGCCCTTATCGATCCTTCCTGGCCTGTGATGCTCTAACAGCACTCAACTCAAGCTATAAGATCCTTAGAGGCAAAGGGAAGCAAAAGCCAAATGTCACAGACCTTTTGAACCCCAAACCACAAAACATCACTCTTAACTTCAACTTCGTTAAAATGGCACCTGCTTCCTAAGTGTTTTACAATTAATTTAATTTAAAATTTTTATATGTTCATGATGTTTATATGGGCTGGTATTTTTGAAACAATGTTCAGTGCACTGAGAAGAAAGATAATATGCTCTTACATTGGGAGCCTTCAAATCCAGGAAGAGAGAGGCAAAGGACCCAAATAATTCTATCACTGGCTATTCAAAACAGAAAGGATCATAGAGAGTAGACAGAAAAATAATTAAGAAAAGTGTATTATCAGAAGGGCCATCTAGGCTGGGCACAGTGGCTCATGTCTGTAATCCCAGCACTTTGAGAGGCTGAGGCGGGCAAATCACGAGGTCAGGAGATTAAGACCATCCTGGCTAACATGGTGAAACCCCATCTCTACTAAAAATACAAAACTTAGCTGGGTGTGGTGGTGTGCATCTGTAGTCCCAGTTACTCAGGAGGCTGAGGCAGGAGAATCGCTCAAACCTGGGAGGCAGAGATTGCAGTGAGCCAAGATTGCGCCATTGCTCTCCAGCCTGGCGACAGAGCAAGACTCCATTTCCAAAAAGAGAAAACAAAGAAAGGGCTATATAAATGATGCTAAGAAGAATGAGCAGGACTTGAACATTTCAGGCAGGAATAGTGGGGAAAACAGAGGTGGAGATTATAGGACAAGTTTAAGGAATGAATAAAACAATTCAGTTGAAGTACAGAGTTATCTGCAGGATGGTAGGGGAAAGAAAACACAATAGAAAACATAGATGGGTACAAAGTATCCAAGATTGTGCACGCTTTGATTCTTGATTCTGCACGAGTTTTAATCCTGCATGAGAGAGGCAAGAATGGTATTTGTCTCATTCACAATAATAAGCATAAAATAATCAGAATGAAATCAGTAGAGAAGAATTAGCCTGTTTTAGGGGAGTGAAAAGGCCCAATCTAAAAATTTGAAACTGGTATACCTGCAAAATCCTGTTTACAACAACATAATAGATCCTTACCCCCATCCTCTCAAAACAATATTTTATCAATGTATCATCACAAACCATTTATCCATGTAACAGGAAACCACTAGAGCTGAGAGATAGCCCACATCTCCACTACATTCAGTTCCCTCTGAGGATTAGGAAATTTGCAGTTTTTCTGGTTCCAGTTACTAATCTTATTTTAGTCATTTATTGTGGACCCTGGACTACACAGTGATTTCTGAATTTTGATTTGTGAATTTGTGAAGACCTCCCCAGCCATGTGGAACTGTGAGTCCATTAAACCTCTTTTTCTTTATACACTACCCAGTCTCGGGTATGTATTAGCAGTGTGAGAACAGACTAATACACCTCCTTAAAAGGAGGTGAATGTCCTAGTAGAAGAGATTGCTTTAAAAAAAAAACAAAAATCAAGCCCTAGTGCTCTTCCCAAGTTTTTCCTCACCTTCCAGGTCCTCTCATTGGATGCTTACTGCTACTACCTTATCTCACCCCAGACACAGAAATGACTCCCCTACTGACACTGCACCTCCAACACAGAGATAGTCTCCACTCCTTATTCCCTTCTGCACAATAAAAGAGGCACTAACACTTCCGAAAAGAAATTTACTAAGTACTATATGAGAAAATACAGAAGAAAATACAGAAACTTAGGTTAGCAAAGTACTACAAAGTTTCCATTCCTACTTTTCTGGACTCAGTTTTCAAGGGCACGTTTAAGTGCAGGAGAAGGTATCTTCTCTGGGTCCCTCACCTCCCAGCTACCAGTGTATCTTACTTTCTACCACAAAGCAAGCAGTCTTCTTTCTAACTCTACTATCAAATTTGTATTCACAGCTTAAAAAATGTTTACTGAATATACACTATCAGGCTTATCTGGCTCTCTGCAGGCTACGAAGACCAGCAATTCAGAAAACTCCCTGCTATCTAGCAGACAATGATATACAAACATACACGCATCTAAATATATGCGGGACTCAGGTGGAGTGGCTCACACCTCTAATTCCGGCTACTTGGGAGGCTGAGCTGGAGGGACCGCTTGGGTCCAAGAAGTCAAGGCTGCAGTATTTATTTATGTATGTACATATATTAATATAAATAATAAGTGCATGTATGTCTTATATACAATGTAAGATAGTGATGACTGCTACAATAAAACAACATGGAGGGAATAAATGTAACTGAGTGATAGGGTTACTGCTCTTTGAAAATGCTTCTCTAAGGCTGGGCGCGGTGGCTCAAGCCTGTAATCCCAGCACTTTGGGAGGCCCAGACGGGCGGATCACGAGGTCAGGAGATCGAGACCATCCTGGCTAACATGGTGAAACCCCGTCTCTACTAAAAAATACAAAAAAAACTAGCCGGGTGACTTGGCGGGCGCCTGTAGTCCCAGCTACTCGGGAGGCTGAGGCAGGAGAATGGCATAAACCCAGGAGGCGGAGCTTGCAGTGAGCTGAGATCCAGCCACTGCACTCCAGCCTGGGTGACAGAGCGAGACTCTGTCTCAAAAAAAAAAAAAAAAAAAAAAGAAAATGCTTCTCTGAGAAAACTGGTATTTAAACTGAGAACCTAATGACGAGATAGAGAGAGCACTCTGAAAATCAATGAGGGGGGATGAGTCTAGACAGAAGGAACAAGTTGGAAGGTGTGATACAGGAAAGGGAAGTACCTAATACAGCATTTTAAAAGATCACTTTGGCTGCTGTGCAATGAATGAATTGTGAAACAGCAAAGGTAGAAACAAGGAGCTGATGAGGAAACCTTTGCAGCAGTCCAGCTAGCAACAGAGATAGAGAGAAAGACAAAGACTAGAGTTAGCGACAGTTTGGATGTGGAAGATAAGGGGATGAATGAAGGAAGATTCTAGGCGCTTAGGAGATCTTCCATTTAGTTATGGATTCCAGGTTAAAAAGAATTATCTTTTTTGACCAACTGATAATGTCATGTTTACCTACTCAAGACATGATAAATAACCTTACTTTTCAAGCAAAATCCATGCCACACATGATAGCACAACCTGGTAACTTAAAAGCTGATAAAGTGACGCCCTATCGATGCAACAGGGGCAAGCCGTATAATAAAGAATCTTACGTGGTTTTCTCGCCTACAACTTCTTGAATTAAAATTTCATAGAATATACTTATGGGAAAGGAAAAATAAAAAGAAGGGAAAAGAAAAGTATTTCTTAGGAAATGTCTTATTCCTAATATAGCGGTACTAATCAGAAATCTCTCATGGATCAAAGAGAAGATGTGATGGGGAGTGGGGGTCTTCTTTAAAACCAATCGCAAAACACCTATAATTAACAGCAAGGCCTTTGTTTCCTCAAAGAAAGGTCCAAGGTAAAAAGAAAACAGAAGATATTTCAGGAAGTAGAACAGTCCTCTAGATGGATAGAATAGGTCCTGATATGGGTTATAGGACCTCAGAATAGAAAAGACCCCCCCCCACTTCAAGAAGGAACTCGGACAGAAAGGAAAGAAATCCCCAGATGAAAGCTGCACATGAGAATTACATAGAAATCAAATAGTACGCGCTGCTTTGTTTCGTTTCTTTATGCTCCTCTAATGTAAACTAGTTCACTTGCCTTTTGGATCCCCTCAGCCTCCCTAGAAGGGAAGGTGTGGGTTTGTGTTTGTTGTTTTGTGCTGATGGTGGGGGGTGCTCTTCATGACCATGGTATTTTTTAAGAATCCAGGGTGGCTGTTTGATAGAATATTCCACAATTTGAATATAACTGATTATTCACTCATTAAATTCAAGATTTTTAAGAAATCTTAAATACAACATAGTTGATATTGTATCCTCCAGTTCTTCCATCACATCAAAAGTAAAATAAAAAGTCAATTTATCCCAAACTGATAAAGTTTGATTACTTAAGATGGCATCTATTAAATTTCCTCACAGAAAATATGCCATTTTTTTCTTAGGAAATAATCTGACATTGATAATTTGAAACTGTGATGATCCTATATCCAAACAATTTTCACCCACTATTAAAAATGAACATTAATGATTCCTGCTTTAATCAATATCAACATTGTTCACTGCACGATGATTAAAAAAACATAAAGACAAAGATCTTTGCCTGTCTTCTTTGTTGTTTCTGCAGTGGCTGAAACTGCCTAAAGAATAACATGCAAAGTAACAGTTACTAAGTAAATGTATTAGTTAATAATCTGAGCAGCTGTAAGTCATTATTTTTACTGCTGTAATCTATTTCACCTATGAACATACTGCAGCATTATGCATTCCACTGTGAATGGACATTCAGACTCTATCCTGTTCTATTTATATAACAATGGTCCTTTGAATATTTTTGTACTTGTTGCCTGGAACTTTGCATATGAGTTTCCTGTATCTATGCAAAAGAGTACAACTGCTGGATAGTATGAAACTCTTATAAATTATTTATTTAAAAAGATCAAATCTATTCACTTTTCTGTATCTCAGTTATCATAATACTTAATCGTAATACTTACACAAACCAGCAGTCCAGGACTCTTGCGCTGGCCTACTAGCAGAACTCCCTACATTTGCCCCCATCCAAGTCACATAGCGGTCAGCGAAATTTTCTTAAGGTATATATACTATCATATCTCTCTCCTGCCTACATCTCTCATGGGTTTACATTATACTACAAAAAAATCATAGATGTATAATGAAACAGAAATTATGAACCAAAGGATAGGAAGTGTGGCGGGTAGAGAGACAGCGTAATATAAACTTGTCTAATCAGAACACCAGAAAGGGCTATGCTAGACTTGCCCTAAGAAAACTTTTTTAAAGCCTAAAAGGCCTTAACCTAAACAAAATTAACGTTCCTACTAGACTAAACATCAATATCTTCTAAATAAAGGTAACAAAATCCAAACACACAATATAACATTTACAATGTCTAGAATCCAACCAACTATTAAGAGATAGGTGAAGACACAAAATGTGATACATATCAGAAGGAAAATACCTGACAGAAATAAACCCAGAAATGCAGACTCTTAAAACAGTTGTTACAAATATCATTATAAGTTACAGCTATTACAAATGGGTAAAGTGATTTAGAGAAAAAAATAAACATGATGAGGAGATAAACAAGAAAAAAACAAAAATTGTGAAGTTAAGTTTTTAGATATTAAAATGACTAAAAAGTCCAATATTATATAAAAAGAATTATATACCATGACCAAAAGGGATTTAGTCCTGGTATGCAAAGCTGATTCAACATCTAAAAATCAGTTAATGTAATCCATCACATTAACAGGCTAAAGAAGAAAAATCATATGATCATATAAATAGATGTAGAAAGTGCATTTAACAAAAATCAACAATCACTGAGTTCAGCAAACTAGGAATAAAGAGAAATTTCTTGTACTTGATAAAGAATATACACAAAAAGCCTACAGCTAACATCACACTTAATGACAAGAAACTGGATGCTTTCTCCCAAAAATCAGGAACAATACAAGAATGTCCCCTCTGACAACTCTTATTCAACATCTGACTGCAGATTCTAGCTTATGAAGTATGTCAACAAAAGGAAATAAAGAGTAAACAGACTGGGAAGGAATAAATAGAACTGTCTTCACCAGTGAATAACATGACTGTCTATGACGGAATTACAAAAAAATCAGCAGCAACAACAAAATTCTTGGAACTAATAAGCAATTATAGAAAGGTTACAGAATACAAATTAATACACAAAAGATGATCACATTCCTATATACCAGCAGTGAACAACTGGAATTTGAAATTAAAACAATGCCATTTATATTAGCACTAAAGAAATAAAATAGGCATGAATCTTAAAATATGTACAGTGTATCTATGAGGAAAACTACAAAACTCTGATGAAATAAATGGATGAAAATCTAAATGTACAGATAATCAATGTACATGGATAGGAAGACTGAGTATTGTTAAGATATCAATCCTCCTCAATATGATCTGTAGGCTGAACACAATTAAAATCAAAGTCCTAGCAACTTATTTTGTAGATATCAACAAACTGATTCTAAAGTTTATATGGAAAGGAAAAGACCCAGAATAGACATCACAATATTGAAGAAAAAGAACAAATTCAAAAGACTAACACTACCCAACTTCAAGACTTACTATAAAGCTACAGACATCAAGACAGCATGGTATTGTCTAAAACAGACAAATTACTCAAGAGCCCAGAAATAGACCCACACAAATACAGTCAACTGAACTATGACAAAGAAGCAATGGTAATTAAATGGAGATAGTCTTTCCAAACAAAGGGTACTGGAATAACTGGATATTCATTATGCAAGAAAATTAATCTTGCCACAATCCTTATACCTTTCGCAAAAATTAACTCAAAATGGATCTCAGACCTAAACATACATTGCAGAACTACAAAATTTCTAGAGAAAAATAGAAGAAAATTTAGGTGACTTTGGTTTAGCAACAAGTTTTTACATATAACACCAAAAGCACAAACCATTAAAAACCGACACATTTAGCGTCATTAAAATAAAAACTTCTGCAGTCCAAATAACATTCTTGAAAGAATACAGACATGGTCAGGTGCAGTGGCTGATGCCTGTAATCCCAGCACTTTGGGAGGCTGAGGCGGGCAGATCACCTGAGGTCAGTTCGAGACCAGTCTGGCCAACATGGCAAAACCCTGTCTCTACTAAAAGTACCAAAAAAAAAAAAAAAAAAAAAATCAGACATGCGTGGTGGCAGGTGCCTATAATCCCAGCTACTCAGGAGGCTGAGGCAGGAGGATCACTTGAACCCGGGAGGTGGAGGTTGCAATGAGTAGAGTTCACACCACTGCACTCCTGCCTGCGCAACAAGAGTGAGACTCCATCTCAAAAAAAAAGAATAAAGACATAAGTTCTAAACTAGGAGAAAATATTTACAAAACCCATACCTAAGAAAGAACTTGTATCCAAAAGATACAGAGCTCTTAAAACTCAACAACAAGAAAACAAACCACCCAACTGAAAAACGAACAAAAGATTTGAATGGACATCTCAATAAAAAAGAAACACAGATGGCAAATAATAGTATGAAAAGATGCTCAATATTATATGCCATGAGGGAATTGCAAACTGAAACTATGATATACTACTATGCACCTATTAGAATGACTAAAATCCAAAACACTGACAACACTAAATGTTGCGAAAGATGAAGGCCACCTGAAGGAATGTCTCCAAGTTGAAATTTCTATAGCAAACACTGAAACAATAGAAATAGAGTAAAAAATTTCCAACATAGTGGAGGGGGGAATGGGAAGGGAAAATAAAATAAGAACAAGAGACTTTTTTTTTAAGTCATCATCAAAAAGAAGCCAAGAAAGAAAACAGAATCCAAACAATGGAACAAACAAACCCCCCAAAAAGTAGAATACATAAATAAATCAAAATATAATTTTAAATACAATAAATATGAATGGACTAAACTCTCCAGCTAAAAGACAAGCTCCAGCAGGCTGAATAGAAAAACAATAAAATAAAAATCCAGTCCAAATTTAGATGTGCATTTATAAAAGACACACCTAAAACAACAGTTCACTGGCAGATGAAAAAGATAAAGAATGATACAAGGATAAAACAAAAATAAGCTTGTTTAGGAATATTAATACCCTAATTAGACTTGAAAACAAAAAAATTAGTCATTATGTTTTGATAGCTAAGGAAACACGATACACTGTAATATACCTATTCTCTAAACAGGGAGAAAACCTAACAAGCAATGAAAAATTGGAAAATCCACTTTTTCAAATATAGGTCCATCAAATATCCAAAAATGTCATAAGAAGGCTCGATGTAGTGACTCATGCCTGTAATCCCAGTACTCTAGGAGGCCGAGGCGAGCGGATTACTTAAGGTTAGGAGTTTGAGACCTGGCCAAACATGGTGAAACCTCCTCTCTACTAAAAATACAAAAAAATTAGCCAGGTGTGGTGGCAGGCACCTGTAGTCATAGCTACTCAGGAGGCTGAGGCAGGAGAATTGCTTGAACCCAGGAGGCAGAGGTTGCAGTGAGCCGAGATCATGCCAATGCACTCCAGCCTAGGTGACAGAGCAAGACTTTGTCTCAAAAAAAAAAAAAAAAAAAGGCCGGGTGCGGTGGCTCACGCTTATAACCCCGGCACTTTGGGAGGCAGAGGCGGGTGGATGATGGGGTCAGGAGATCAAGACCATCCTGGCTAACATGATGAAACCCCATCTCTACTGAAAATGCAAAAAATTAGCTGGGCATGGTGGCAGCCACCTGTAGTCCCAGCTACTTGGGAGTCTGGGGCAACAGAATGGTGTGAACTCAGGAGGCGGAGCTTGCAGCGAGCCCAGATTGCACCACTGCACTCCAGCCTGGGCGACAGAGCAAAACTCTGTCTCAAAAAGAAAAAAAAAAAAAAAAACCACTCAGGCCAGGCACAGTGGCTTATGCCTGTAATCTCAGCACTTTGCAAGGCCAAGGTGGGCGGATCACCTGAGGTCAGCAGTTCAAGACCAGCCTGGCCAATATGGTGAAACCCCATCTCTACTAAACTACAAAAATTGGCCGGGCGTGGTGGTGGGTGCCTATAATCCCAGCTACTCAGGAGGCTGAGACAGGAGAATCACTTGAACCCAGGAGGTAGAGGTTGCAGTGAGCCAAGATTGCACCATTGCACTCTAGCCTGGGCGACAGAGTGAGACTCCGTTGTCTTTAAACAAAAAAAAAAGAAAAAGAAAAAACCTCACTAGAAGTTTTGAATATCCTAATAGGTAGGTTTGACCTCTTGAGTTATCTATAAGACATTGCATATAAGAATTTGAGAATATAAATTCTTTCAGGAACATACAGAATGTGTATTCAGAGTGACTTATTCCTTGGCCATAAAGCAATTTTCATCAATTCTGAAAGATTTTTAAATGAAAAACATGATACTCTCTGACCACAAAGCAATTAAGTTAGAAATCAATAATAATACAAAAAACTAATTTATTTTCCGTTATTTAGAAATACATCACTAGGCTCGGCATGGTGGCTCACACTTGTAATTCTAGTACTTTGGGAGGCCAAAACAGGAGGATCAGTAGAGCCCAGGAATTCGGGACCAGCCTGGGCAACATGGCAAAACCCTGTCTCTACAAAAAATACAAAAACAGCAACAACAACAAAAATTAGCCAGGAGCGGTGGCTTGTGCCTGTAGTCCCAGCGACTCCAGCGGCTGAGGGGGGAGGATCTCTTGAGACTAGGAGGTCGAGGCTACAGTAAGCCATGATCACACCACTGCACTCCAGCCTGAATGACAGAGCAAGACTCTATCTCAAAAAACTAGAGAATTAAAATACATCACCAAATAACATATGAGTCAAAATCGTAGCAGAAATCTGAAAATACTTAGAAATGAACAATCATGAAAAATATATGTCAAAGTTATTAAGTAGAGTTCTCTGGCTAGATCCCTAGTTTAAGACATTGCCCCAACTGTTGGAAATATTGTCAACCAACAGCTGATTTGTCCTCAGCTTTCTGCCTAAGGTCATGCCCCTTCCTAGGGGCAGCCCACACCCACTAGTTAGTTGATAACAGGTGTATAATGGCTGAATCCTCTTGCCCGAACTTGGAACAACTATGAAAGACCAATAAATATTCACAGCTCTCTAAATTATTAGCTGATGCCTTTGTTGAGAGAGAATCAATTCAACATTTCCCTTGGCTCAGTTTCCTTCATTCCCCCTCAGGTACTGGTCCCAAAAGTATTTCCCCCAATAAACTTCCAAAGTCTACCTCCAAGGGACTGCAAGCTATGATAAGAGGAGTACATTTGGAAAGCCTATTACAGTGATGTAGGCAAGGGATGACACTACCTTAAACAAAGAGAATAGCACCAGAAATGCAGAGAAGTAGATAAATTCAAGAAATATTTAGGAGATGACGGTGATAATCTGCAAATTTCAAAATCACACAATGAGATATAATAGTAAACATCTCATCATGAAGAATCTTATTGATGATTATCGAAATTGAGGCTTTTCTATATGATCTATGACATTGCAGATAGTGGAAACTCCATCAGCCTTAGCCACTGAATAAGGACAGCACAGAACCAAACGCCTCCTTCCCACCCTATAACCTGACGGATGAGAAATGAACATAAAGAATGAAGAAAAACTAAATCTGTGTTGTTTAGAGTCACAGGGGAGGGGCAATGAAAATGTGGTATAGTTGAGCTCTGGTGAACTAATGACAACTCCGCATACTCTAATTAAATTAGCATATTACTACAGTTTTCCAAGGAATCCAGTTCAGAATCTACCAGGAAATTTAGCTGCCATGCACCACGTGTTGGCTACACTGAAAAATTCCTGCTGTAGATACAAACAAGGAGACAGTTTAAGTTCAAGCAAATTGGGGAAATACACTCTACTATCAATTCATTACTCATTTCTCATTTGATCATAATTTTCCACTGATTTTATTGCTATCTTTAAGTCACAAAATAGTTACATTTAGTTTCATCATTATCAATTTAGTTTTGGAGTATCATTTGAGTTGGCACACCTCAGACTGAGGTAATTCTCATTTGTGTCAATACTATTTGGGGTCTGTAATTATCCAGTAACTAGTAAACATATATATGTTGGAGTCTATGATTTATCCACATCTCTACTACTACTGCACACACACACACACACACACACAGCCTTTCCTCAGTTTGTCATACACATATATACAAATAACTACATAAACATATTTAAATAAGACTGAATCAATATTCAGTACCTATAAAGATATAATCAAGATGTATTATACACTAAACAAACCAATACATGACACTATTTTATGACACTATTTCTTTGGCAGATAAAAGCAAAACTGATTTTGCCTGCCTATTATTTCTCTCTACTTAGGCAAATAAAAACACTAGATCCCTAACTCTGCTCCAGGGATTGGAAATCAGTGCATTTCAGTGCACAGATTACAGCAAAACGCTTCACACACAGGAAGTTTCCAAACAAAAAAAGGAATTTTTTTTCACATTACAATGTGTTTCCACATTACTGCCTGAATGTTATGCACAGCCTTTTCCAAGAGAGTAACAGAAAAAGGAAAAAAATGGTATACACAAATGACTAACAATAAAACAAGAGAAAGAAGATGAAGGACTGAGAGAAATAAAAAGAGGCAGAAACAGCAAATTTAACAGTAAAAGACAGAAAAAGAACTTGTAAAATTATGCTTAAACCCAAATGTGCATGTTGGAATAATAAAAGAAAATATAAGCACCCACTGGAAAGGAAAGAAGAAAAAAAGCCACAGAACACATGTTCCTCTCTCCCAGGGAATATCATTTTAATCTCAAATGACCACATCACTTCAATAATAGGAAAACAGTAAAATAAACATCTCATTATTTAATGGATTTCACAAAGATTACTCTAATGCCATTTTCTTTACCATAACTTTTCCTTAGGCGTTTGTTATTCAATCTCCTTAAATATTAAATGTCTTCTCCTGAAGACCAAATTGGCAAATAAATTAACAAGATGTAAGATTGTGAAGAAGGTATAAATTGTAATGTTTTTGCAAAGGTTTCTTCCATATAACCTTAACTCCAGAGTCATATACAACATGTGAAAATTTTTCTAAGTTGCATGAAATAGACAAAATAAAAAGATTTCCGACTTAGCCACATATTTTATCCCTCTTAAGTATGAACAATTGGTTGTATATAAGCAACACAAGCAACTTTTTTAAAAAAATGTTACATTATGCCAAATGGAAGATGAGAAGAATAGGCAAAGGCAAACAGCCAGGGCAGAAAAGAAAGGACTACCATAGCCCCCACACACTAAGCAGAGACAGAGCAGAGGCCGTCAGAAGACTAATAGTAAAATAAGTCAAACCGGAGAGCTAAACTTTCAAAGAACATAAGATGTCATGGGAACAGGTTAGTGTAAAGGCAATAAAGTTCAGTAAAAGACTTTCATATATTTGAATCTTAGATTCCTATAAATCTCTATTAGTCCAACCTAATGAACACAAGGACGGCCTACAAGAATTGATGACTAGTAGTCATTAACAAGTATATACACAATTTATTTGAATAATCCTAGATCATGTTGTTTCAATTATCTATTTGCTGAAAGTTTATAATGTTTTGCTTAATATTCCTTCTTTTTCCCAGGTATCTCTATTATAAAACTGAAGATTAAGGGGGAAAAGGGAGAAAATTATAGCCAAATTCTGGTCTATAAATATTACAAAAGAACTTTAAAATATGTGATTGCTTAATTCATTTCTATACATATGTATACATATTTCATTTTGATTCATTCACCAAATAACCACTTGCTGAATATATACTCTGTAACAAGCATTAAGTAATAGAATACAAAGAAAACTAACTCATGGTGAATTTTACTACAAAATAGTAACCAGCCAGATGTGATGGCTCACACCTGTAATTCCAGCACTTTGGGAGACCAAGGCAGGGGGATTACTTGAGATCAGGAGTTTCAGACTAGTCTGGCCAACATGGTGAAACCTCATATCTATTAAAAATACAAAAATTAGCCAGGCGTGGTGGTCCATGCCTGTAGTCCCAGCTATTGGGGGGCTAAGGCAGGTGAATCGCTTGAACCCGGGAGGCAGAGGTTGCAGTGAGCTGAGATCACGCCACTGCCCTCCAGCCTGGGCAACAGAATGAGACTCTATCTCAAAAAACAACCACAACAACAATGAAAATTTTACTCTAAAGTAGTAATCAAATTAATATAAAGCAATCATTTGCAAAGAAAAATAAAATTTATGTATTGCAGAGAATCCTATACTATTTTAAGAAAAGAGCAATCTATCAATATAAATCAGTACATGTGTGAGGAAAAATATTTCTACATCAAACTAATTCTTGGGAACATTGTGAGATATGGGTAATACTTTATGAGCTATTGCTCCTGTTATTACATTTTCTTTTCCTTTAACAATTACTTTAACTCAATCATCTTTCCTTTCCTCTTTTAATAGTTATTTGAGAAAAATGCGCATTATATTGTTATCGGGTAGAATGGTCATTATATATCCATAAGGTCTAATTATTATATAGTGCTGTTCAAGTCCTCTATTCCCTCCCTTACTATCTCTCTAGATGTTGTATCCATTACTTATAGTGTGCTATTAAAGTCTCCAACTATTATTGTAGAATTAGTCTGTTTCTTCCTTCAATTCTGTCAATGTTTATCTTAAGTATTTTAGGAATATGTTTTCTGGTACATACACATTCATAATTGTGAATCAATATAAAATGTCCTTCTTTGTCTCTTATAACAGTTTTGGACTTAAAAGTTTATTTTGTCTGACATTAGTATGCCACACCAGCTCTCTTTTGGTTACTATTTGCGTGGGATATCTTTTTCCATCCTTTCACTTTCAACCTATTTGTGTCTCTGCATCTAAAGTGAGTTTCTTATAGACAGCATATAGTTGGGTCACATTTTTTCTTTTTTTTTTTTTTTTTTTTTGAGACAGTCTCACTCTGTGGCTCAGGCTGGAGTGGGGTGGCCTGATCTCAGCTCACTGCAAGCTCTGCCTCCCGGGTTCATGCCATTCTCCTGGCTCAGCCTCCGGAATAGCTGGGACTACAGGCGCCCGCCACCTCGCCCGGCTATTTTTTTGTATTTTTTAGTAGAGATGGGGTTTCACCGTGTTAGCCAGGATGGTCTCGATCTCCTGACCTCGTGATCCGCCCGTCTCGGCCTCCCAAAGTGCTGGGATTACAGGCTTGAGCCACCGCGCCCGGCCAGAGTCACATTTTTTCAATCCATTCTTCCCTCTGCCACAGTAAGATATTACTGTACACACACACTAAGATGGCAATAGTTTTCATTATAAAAGAAAGAAAATAACAAGGGTTGGCAAGGATATTAAAAGACTGAAACCCTTATACATTCTTGGTAGAAATGTAAAATGGGACAGCCACCACAGAAAATAATTTGCTAGTATCTCCAAAAGTTACACATAGAATTACCACATAATCCAGCAATTTCACTTCTAAGAATATACCCAAATTAATTGAAAACAGGTATACAAACAAATACGTGGACGGAAATGTTCATAGCAGTACCATTTACAATAGCCAAAAGGTAAAAATAACCAAATGTCCATCGATAGATTAATAAGCAGATAAGGCCAGGTGCAGTGGCTCATGCCTATAATTCCAGCACTCTGGGAGGCCAATGTGGGTAGATCACTTGGGCCCAGGAATTCAAGATCAGCCCAGGCAACATGGTGAAAATCCATCTCTACAAAAAAATACAAAAATTAATCAGGCATGGTGGCACACACCTGTAGTCCTAGCTACTCAGGAGGGTAAGGCAGGAGGATTACTAAAGCCCAGGAGATCGAAGCTGCAGTGAGCTGGGATCACACCACTGCACTCCATCCTGGGCAAAAGAGCGAGACCCTGTCTCTAAAAAACAAACAAAATGTGGCATGTACATGTAACAGAAAATTATCCAACCATAAAAAGGGATAAACGGTAGAACATGGATGAACCTTAAAAACACTATTCTGTGTGAAAGAAACCAGACACAAAAGTTCATATGTTGTGATTCTATTTATATAAAATATCCCCAGAATAAGTAAATCCAAAAAGACACAAAGTAAATTAATGGTTGTCAAGGACTAGATAGAAAGAAAGTGAGAAGTAAATACTAATAAGTACAGAGTTTCTTTGGGGAGTAATGAAGATGCTCTGAAATTAGATATAGTGATTACAGTTACACAACCATGTAAATACAACAAAAATCACCGAATTGTGCATTTTTAAAGGTTGAATTGTACAGTATTAAAAATTTATCTTTTTCAAAATCTAATCTTTAGTATAAAAATCTGAACAAATTACCTCCAGGGCCAGAGGGTAGGTGAGAACTGACTTGGAAGGATCATGAGGGAACTCTCCAGGGAAACAGTATGTTCAGCATCTTGGTGGGGTTCCAAGTTACATATATATGCATATGTCAAAATCAATAAATACAGACTTAAGATTTGTTCACATTATATTGTGTGCAAATTTGGCATCAAAATAACAAAACTGTATACAAATACTGAATTCAATTAATAACACATATGTCGAAGTATTTAATGTGACATATACTGGTTGTGCAATTTACTCTGAAATGCTACAAAAATAAAATGGATTAGTATATGAACAGATGAGTGGTAAAGCAAATCTAGAAAAAGGCTAATAGTGGGATCTTGGTGTTGGGTATACAGGTATAAATTGTAACAATTCTTTCCAAATGCCGTATGATTCAAATTTTTCAAAATAAAATATTTGAGGAAAAGTTAATGAATTAAAAAAAAATCTGCAAGTCATGAATACTATGTAGAAATTTAGAAAATAGTTACAAGACAGAGAATGACTAGGTGACAGTATTAGAGCATCTTCTCTTGAAGACATGATACTTAGGCTAAGATATGAAAGACTGCAAGGAGCTATTTATGTGAAGATATCAGTAAGCGTCTGCTAGGTCCTGCCATCCCCCTTCACCCTGCAAAAGAAAAAAAAAAAAAAACTTACCCTAAGGCCCTGAAATTTGCTGTGTTCAAGTAAGCCAATGTGAGTGAAGTACGGTAGGCAAAGAAGGGAGTAGTATACAATAAGACTGGAGAGAAAAGCAGGTGTCAAATTATATGGGGATAGTAGTCAGAGTAAAGAATTGTGATTTTTATCTAAGTTCAAAGGAGTCATTACAGAATTTAAAGCAGAAATGGGCTGGGATGAGATGAAATGTGTCTTTGTTCTTTAAAGAGTTTAAATATCTCTCTGTCAGCTATGTGAAGTGTTTAAGAAATGAAGTAAAGAAACTATTGCCATAGTCCCTGCAAAAGACAAAAGTAGTTTGGAGGAGAGTGGTGGTAATGAAGACAGAGTATATAAGATGAACTGACAATATCTATTGATGTATTTACAATAGGATGATGAGGAAAAGAGGCATCCAGGAAAGACTCTGAGTTTTGGCCTGACTGAAAGGGGTGACATTTATTGAGATGTGGAAATTCTGGGAGAAGTAGCTTTGTAGTATGGTAGACTTGAGGATTAAAAAAAAAAAAAATGTTTTTGTTTAAATTGGACATGATTTGTGACTGTAAGAAAGACAAGCAAAGGAAAAGAATCTGAATAATCTGGAAGTTATTAAAGGACAGGTTTTAGATTCACAATTTATTTTCCTTTCAAGAATCAATTTTGACTTGATTGTATTAAGGACCTTTAGTCCAGTAAAAGGATCAAACTTCAATGGAAACCAAGCTCACAGATTACTGTTGTCTATCACTGAGGTTAAAGACAAACTGAGGATCAATAGCTCTGTATCTTTCAACTTAGATAGGTCAAAGGAAAAAATCAGGAATAAGAATGAGGGAAACCAGGTAGTACAAAAAACAAACACATACAAGTAACATATTAAGTCTTAACTGTCTCTCACCTCATCAAGGATAGGAGACTGTCTGCTTCTTTAATTCCACATATAACACACTTAGGTACCTTACAGTATTTTACACTAAGTAGTTGCTCAAATTTTAGCTGCCATCCTGTAATCTCACTAGTTTAGACAAAGTATAATAAAAAATCTGTGGTCTTTGGAGCCAAATAAACCTAAATTTAAACCAGGGTCCACCACTCAATAGTTCTGTGACCTTGAGCAAATTATTTACCTGCCTAATTATTAGTTTCCTTAAATGTAAACAAAAATAATTAAACTCAAGAATTAGCATTAGAAACAAAATTTCCAAAATGCCTGGCCTAAGGAAGAAATGCTCCATAAACTGGAGTTACCACTACGTAAAAGACACTTAATTCATCAATGCTCAATACAGTGAGTTTCATACTTTGGCAGCATAGATTCATGGTTCCAGAAGAAAAGCAAAGACATGAGAGAGGAGGAAATCACGTAAAACAGGATGAATTTCATTTTCACCACATAACACAGAAAGAATTAAAAGTGAGAACTCTATGAATAGGTATAACACATGGACAATCAACAACTTACAAACGGATAGGTTCAAAGGTTTGATTATAATTCAGTTGTTTAGAACTAGGAACACATTTTCACACGGAATGATAATCATAGTTAAAATGTGATATATCTCAATAAAATCAGTAGTAAAAAACTTACAAAATATCAAACAACATAGGAAGCCAATAGACTTTAATAAAACATAATTTAATTTATTTTAGAAAGTAGCACTTCAAGGAAAAGATTTTATGCAAGGCTTCTGAGGTGATTCAGAAGAAATTTTCAGGGAAATTCCAAAGCTTTGTAAGAGCTGATGACTCTAGTTCTTCATGGTTTATTTTACCTCAAATTTTATAGTTTCCCTTTCTTTCAGTATAAGCAAAACACCAGTACTCTTAGACTTAATAGCCATGATTGCTATCATTTATTTCACAAGTGAGAGAGAGCAATTGGGGAAGAATTAGAAGAAAGATAGGAAAGAGGCCGGGCGCGGTGGCTCAAGCCTGTAATCCCTGCACTTTGGGAGGCCGAGACGGGCAGATCACGAGGTCAGGAGATCGAGACCATCCTGGCTAACATGGTGAAACCCCATCTCTACTAAGAAATACAAAAAAAAAAAAAAATAGCCGGGCGAGGTGGCGGGCGCCTGTAGTCCCAGTTACTTGGGAGGCTGAGGCAGGAGAATCGAGTAAACCCCGGAGGCGGAGCTTGCAGTGAGCTGAGAGACGGCCACTGCACTCCAGCCTGGGCAACAGAGTGAAACTCCATCTCAAAAAAAAAAAGAAGAAGAAGAAGAAGAAAGATAGGAAAGAGTAGGAAAGAGAAAGGAGTCAAAGGATGTGTCCAAGTGCAAAGAAAAGAGACTTAGATTAGGTAAGCTCAGTAGGAAAAAAATTAAAAAATGAAAAGGAGGTAAAGCACAGCATTAAAATATTGAGGCAGGAAAGCAAAGTGATGAGAACTGGTTAGAGAGAGGCCCATCATGATGAACTGGTTCTCTTAAAGGTCACAGGTTATAACAAAAGCGGAAGATGGCCACGTGCGTTGGCTCATGCCTGTAATCCTGGCACTTTGGGAGGCTGAGGTGGGCAGATCATCTAAGGTCAGGAGTTTGAGACCAGCCTGGCCAGTATGGTGAAACCCCATCTCTACTAAAAATACAAAAAAACTTAGCTGGCATTGTGGTGTGTGCCTGTAATCCCAGCTACTCAGGAGGCAAAGGCAGGAGAATCACCTGAACCCAGGAGGCGGGGGTGGCAGTGAGCAGAGATTGAGCCACTGCACTCCAGCCTGGGAAACAAGAATGAAAACTCTGTCTCAAAAAAAAAAAAAAGTGGAAGAAAAGGCATGAAAGCAAGCAAAGCAATCCACGGCCTGCCATTTACACAAAGGGAATGCTTGCGAGTCCAAGATTCACCATTCAAAATGTGGCACTGCAGTGTAACTGTAGATTTTCATCTAATCCCTTTATGTCCCCAAATTTCTCTAAATATTGTCCTTTTATACACAGATACTATTATAATAAAAACAGTATTATTATATCCATTGACGTTGATAATAACGTCTAACCTAGAACTAGAAAAAGGGCTTTTTAAATGTAAAGATGTCTGACAGGATGAAATTAAACTATTTTAGAAAACTATCCTCAAAAGTCAGTAGGTATATTACATGCCTCTTAGGCAATGAGGAACACCAGTGATTTCAAACCATGGACAGAAACTTTTGATTTTTCTCAATAAAGAAACCACAGAATCAGTTACATATAGTCCAATTTATTTAGCAGTCGAGCAAATGTTCCTATGAAGTACTGAAATGCTTTGTGAAACATTAATGATTCTGAAAAAAAATAACGAAGAGATGAGGTGGTCAGATAAAATAAGATTTTCTATGGTCTGGTCTTAAATCCAGGACCTATATCAATAAGATAGATTTTTGCAAAGCAAACAACAAAAGACACTTAATGATGAGCAAAGCCCAAACAATTTAGACAGAACCAACTATAAACAAGGATGCAACAAGCCAAACTGCTTTTCAGGTCACTAAAGACCTGCTAAGTTAGACTGTCCCATTTGCAAAGAACACGCTTATTAGTACAAGTGATCACTTCCAGACCAATAAGATATTTCTACATATCACAACTATATGAATTTTGCCAAATCAAATGCTCTCTAGAGGCAGAAAATAGATCTAAATAATCTTAATGAGAAAACAGGCCTACAGAAATGTTTGTGTGGCACGATGAGATGCTTGGACTGAGAAGTGCAGGAATGCTGAGAAGATGCTGGGATCCCTGACTACAAGCATTGCCTAATTTCTCTCATTTCCGTACACATTTCTGTCAAATATATACAATTACTGATTTGATTATTAAACCTGCAAAGTTATTTAACAATATTGTTAATCCATGATAATAGCATGCCCTTAAACATTTTCTCAATTAGCAGATACCAAAAATAGTTCTCATGATCGCCAAGAATATTTTTAAAATTAAAAAGTTGCGAGCCGGGCGCGGTGGGTCACACCTGTAATCCCAGCACTTTGGGAGGCTGAGGCAGGTGGATCGCCTGCGGTCAGGAGTTCGAGACCAGCCTGGCCAACATAGTGAAACCCCATCTCTACTAAAAATACAAAAAATTAGCTGGGCGTGATGGCGGGCACCTGTAATCCCAGCTACTAGGGAGGCTGAGGCAGGAGAATCACTTGAACCCGGGAGGTGGAGGTTGCAGTGCGCCAAGATTGCGCCATTGCACTCCAGCCTGGGCAACAAGAGCAAAACTCCATCTTAAAAAAAAAAAGAAAAGAAAAGAAAAGAAATTAAAAAGCTGGGAAACACTGCCCCAAATACAAGTACATGTAAAACAGCCATTAAAAACTCCTCCAGTCTACCTTTTATTCCAATTCTGAACATTCAGTTCTAATTTCCCACATCTATTTTATCTTTCCTGTTTAGCAAGATTAAGTTGATACCTAACATCTTAGAAAAAGGCAAAAACTTAAAGAACTATATCAAATATGTATCTTCATTTTAATCCAAATGTTCTTAATTTTAACAAACCACATTCAACTATGTACATATAAATTGACATTAAACTTATATCCAATCTTTAGAATTCTTAAGACAATTCCTTCTTTGAATTAGCCTGTGATTTCATCTTACAAAAGAGCTATGTATAGCTAAGGTCAAATTACTCTTTAAAGTCTCCTTTAATAAAAGAATTTGGTAATTCAACTGATAAATTCTTCCAGAGCAACAAGTAATCAAAATCTAAAACTATTAAAGTATTATTTGCTCTATGGGAATTACTTATTACCTGTTGACTCAACCATATCTGCTGAAAGACACAGAAACCCTACCAAAGTTAATTTAAGGACTTACCAATTTCCCTTGCAATTCTGACAGCTTCTTCTGCATCCTGTAAAAGCAGGAAATGAGACTCAACATTAATCCCATGAGGCATTGCACAATGTCTTTAGGGCAGTCATATATTGCACTACTGTCTCCTCCGATTCATTTAATGTTCAATTTTACAACCTTCTAACCCTTTTCATTCAGAGAAATGTAAAATTAATACCATAAGTGGAATGTAAATTCTACCTCATCATTATTATATTAAGAAACTCAAAGCAGTTGAAATGAGCTGGCAGGAAGCACTACCAGAATTGCCAATGATTTGGTGCAGTTGCCGGAATTTAATGGCAGAATTTAGATGTTTACAATCAATACTGAATCATAAATCAGGTCATTAAAGCTTGTCCGCAGCCAGCTTGTTTCTGTCCAATATTATGCGTCATGTTTTCCTAGATTCTGTCAGCAGGGGGAGTTGATTCTCTATTGTTTGGGAGTAGTTGATCGATTTTCCAGAAATATAAAAGTTAATTTCCAGTACCTACAGGAATTATAAATTGTTCCAAAAAATCCCTTTGGCAATCTGCATTACCTTTTCTGTTCTATTGTTTCTTTCGTCTTTTTACCAGGTACATATTTTACCTCTACAATTGTATCTTGTTACATAAATTAAAACTTTAATTTCAATGAACCAACTATTGGAGAAAAAAACTCCAAAAAGCAAAAGAAAGAAAATGCTTCCCTAAACAGTAAAGGGTAAGAGTTTATCCATTTAAGGATTAGTTATTACTAAATATTAACCAATGCCACTTCTACCTCTAAGAAGCTGAAAAGACAAAAACTTCCCTTGAATCTAAGTAATCTCACTGATCATTAACCCTCACCTAACACATCCAACACAGGACACTGCTGAATCATTTCCCCAAATAACAATAAAGATAATGTTGAAATCTAAGCCTCCTTCGCGCGCGCGTGTGTGTGTGTGTGTGTGTGTGTGTAATTCAGTGACACAAACTAAACTATCACAACAACTGACAATATTGTTTTGAAACCACAGCTGGTAAGTGTGACTGAATTTTTAGAAAATGACTAAAACGCTAAAGTGAAGCCCAGTGTTTTTTAAGCTTTTAAACTAATACATTTAAAATGTAGAGCAACCATGTCAGAATCCTCCAAGAAAGGGGGGAAAAAGGGGATGTTTATAACTGGTTCACTTATGTCTAATAAAAAAAAAATCTTCCTCAAAGGTCTTCAGTACCTAATAACATCTCCTGAATAAGGAGGTTGGCAGGGGAAGTTGTCAGAAAAATTTAATTTCCTTTCATTAGCCAGTCTGCTCCACAAATAGGTGCTTGTTAAGTTCAAAGCGGTCCTGAAAGCGACATCAGTTTTAAGCTGTTTTTTGTTGTTTTTTTTTTTTTACTCCAAGCAGTCACATCTGCTAATGAGATTTTCCAAATAACAATTGTTTTCAAGTCAGAGATAAATCTATACCTCCCACCCTATGCCTTCCAAAATCAAGGTTTACTGCTTTATTACACCTTGCTGTTTTCGCTGACCCTACATTCTCCAAATTTTAGCTTAAAGGGATGAAAATCCATGAAAAGGGTCATTTAAGAATGTTAGTGGTTTCCACACATTGAGTTGGAAGGTTCTTTGTTCCAGCCAGTGACAGTTATTGGAGAATACTTCCCCTTAATAGCCTCTCTGTCAGGAAGTGTTAAACCTGCCAAATGTGAACAATTAGTGCCTCTTGAACAAAATACAGGAAGAGTGATGGCTGATGAAGACTCGATTATAATAAACCTGGAAGAAAACTTTTAACATTTCTTTCCAACGTGATGAGAGAAAATAAACTGCTATCTAAAAAGTTCATCACTTGAGAGAACAGGCAAATTTTAAAAGGTAATTCAAAAATTCATCAGTCATATGTTGTCACTTATTTGTATATACATGTTATAGCTGTGTGTGGATATATAAAGCCATATCTGTATCTGACACGGCAAACTAAAAATTCCACTGCCACAAATCCAATACTTCTGTAGAATGCCACAAAGCAATCTTACCTTGCAACTTAACAGCATGCTTAAGTTTTCTTACTATGAAAATCAAATTCTACTAAATGAACTTTCAAATAAAATCAAGCTGCCTTAAAAATTAACTTTTCACTTGTCACTCATTCATCCAAAAATTCTTTACTGAGGGTCTATTATGCACTGGACATTAAAAGCTCTATTACTGGTTCAGTAATAAACTACTAAATATTATACATTCAGCTCCAATATGGTCTTTCAGAACAAAGTTTCATTATCAGGCTCTACAAAATTACTTTTGAAGAGATAAAAAAAAAAAGCCCTATATAGCTCCAAATTCAATGACACTAAGTGACATCACTGTAAAAGTTGCCTATAACATCATAAGTTTAAAAAAATTTTAATCAAACTCTGAATCAACTAAAAAAGGACCAACAATCATCACCAAAAACTGGGCCAAAGATGAAACTAAAAGCTCTTCACATAAAAACACTTCTCAAAGGAAAATATCTATCCTCAGCCTTGGTCATAATCACAGAAACACAAATTAAAACAATGAGATCTCACTTTTCATCCAGCAAATTAAAGTCTGATAATGGCCAGGATGACAAAGTTAAATACTTCTTATATTACCGGTATCGTAGAAAATGGTATAATCTTTTTTAAAAGAAATTGCCAGTATCTATCAAAAGTTTGAGGACATGTTATCTTTTGTTCTGAAATTTTACTCCTGGGAAGTCATCCTACAGACATACCCACATGCATGGACACAGACATTCAAAGAAATTCATTATTTTGAATTTGTTGGTGGTGTTTTAATAAGAAAAAAATTCTGAAAAACAATTTAATAAGCCTTCAATAAGGGACTAGTACATCCGTAAGATGAAATATTAGCCTTTAGAAAGAATGCAGTTGATCTATATGTTCTTATTCAACCACTTATACATTAATTCAATAACTATCTGCCCAGCAACACTACACGAAATACATTTTCTGCCCTCACGGAGCTTATTACAAACTAATGAGAGAAACAGAAAATACACAAATCAATTGATAACCAAAATAAATGTTACACAGAAACAAAGAGTATTGAGGCAAAAATACTAGGGAGAACTTGTTTCAGACAGGCTTCTCAGAAAGGCCCTTCTGGAGTGAAATTTTAAACCTAAGGATAAAGACGTCTAGCCAGGCCAAGCACAGTGGCTCACACCTGTAATCCCAGCACTTTGGGAGGCCAAGATGGGAGGATCACTTGAGGGTAGGAGTTTGAGACTAGCCTGGGTAACATGGCAAGATCCCTATCTCTACAAAAAATACAAAAATTACTGGGTGTGGTAGTGGGACCTGTAGTCCCAGCTACTTGGGAGGCTGAGGCAGGAGGATTACATGAGCCCAGGAGGTCAGGGCTGTAGTGAGCCATGATGGCACCACTGTACTCCTGCCTGGGAAATAAAGTGAGACCCTGTCTCTAAAACCACACACACACACACACACACACACACAAACACCTAGCTACCATGAAAAGATCAGGTAGAAAAGTTACTAGACAGAGGGAACTGCATATACAAAAATCCTAGATGAGGAAGCAATTTAATAGGGAAAGAATATCAGTCAGCTAAAGTTGAAACGCAGTAAGGAAGCAGCAGCAAAGCACAACATAAGGAGCATGGACAGCATGGCCCTGTTCTGGACAGGCCTTACAGGATTTGGTACGTGGTCCGAGATGCCTTGGTTCTATACAACGCAATGATGAATGATAATTAAGTTTTAAGAGAGTAACGCTTACACTGTAAAAATAAGCAAAATAAAAAGTATATACTGGGGGCGGGGGTAGCAAGTTGGAGTACATAGAGTATGACCTTACTTACATTAAGACAGAAATACACATTTGAATGCAGAGGAAAGTTTATGCTTTGGACAGCTACCAAAACCAAGTTACTGATCAAAAGTAGGATAGACAGCCAGGCATGGTAACTCAGGCCTATAATCCCAGCTACTCAGGAGGCTCAGGCAGGAAGATCGCTTGAGCCCAGGAGTTCTGTATCAACCTGAGCAACACTGCAAGACCTTGTCTATATTTAAAAAAAAAAAAAATTAAATTTAAAAAGTAGGATTAAAAGTAGTAGGAAAAGGGAAATTAAAATTGTATGCTCTTACGTACATGTTGAATTTTTTCACCATAAGAATCATAATTACATACTTCATATTTTCATAGTTTAAAAATTAAGCCAGCCATGTCTGAAGTTGTTTTTCAAATTGTTAATGATTTTGAGAACATATTTAATGTTATCAAAACAAACTAGGAGTCCCCAAAATCCATTTAAGCTTTTCATGACATCCCATAGCCTCAAAACCAAGGTTGAACTCCCTAGGCTGGTTTCAATACTTGATCCTGTCTGCCTAAGCATGAGTCTCAGCCCCACCCCTGTTCATCTTGCACCTTACCCTGCCATCCAAGGCCCAGGCAGGCTCCTCAGCCTTGCACGGCCTTCTCAGTTCAGCCAGGCTCAGCCAGGAACTCTCTCCCCTTTTACCTTCTTTCACTAAACCAGCTCTTATTACAATAGGCCCAATTCTGGGCCCTGAAGACACAGGACAGAACAAGAAAGGCATCATCTTAGCCAACAGGTAATTTACAGGCTGGTAGAAAAGACAAACCTTAAATACAGCCACACAGCAGCTAAGGAATGATTACGTGGTGCATGTTATGTATAAGTTGTAAAGAGGGCATGTGACAACAGGGGATCTCTAATCCAAAAATAGATTCCTGAAAATTTTCTCGAGCGTGGTGACTGAAAGAAGACCTAAGAAATACAAGCGTAGTGAAAAACAGAGTGTCTGGGACCTGAAGAGAGAGGCTGGGGGTAAGCAGGGCCTCACAGTCACATGAAAGAGACTGAACTGCAGCCTCAGAGCAAGGAAATGAAGGACTCACTCTGGTTGCAGGCTGCAGAATTCTGGCATAGCATCTGCTTACTTATCTTGTGCACTGTCCACCCTCTGCAACTCCCTAGCCCGTTAAAATGTAAGCTCCATAAACACAGAAACCCCTGTCCAGCTGTTTCAAGTTAGGTATTTAAAATCCCGAGCACAGAGCCTGGCACAGTCGTTATTCAATCAATAGTGTTGGAAGAATAACTGAATGAATGAACAAACAAATGAACACTTTGAGAGGCAAGAGGGATCTAAGAGTCAGGCTGGGAGGCAGCAGTCTGGGTGAGAGGAAAATAACCATTTCCTCCCAGAGTTCAGGTGGCATGCTTCCAATTTCAGCTAATGCCACGTTCTTTCTTCTTTTTTTTTTTTTTTTTTTTTTTGAGATAAGAGTCTCTGTCACCCAGGCTGGAGTGCAGCGGCACGATCTCCGCTCACTGCAACCTTTGCCTCCTGAGTTCAAGTAATTCTCTTGCCTTAGCCTCCTAAGTAGCTGGGACTACAGACGCAGACCACCACACCCGGCTAATTTTTGTATTTTAAGTAGAGACAGGATTTCACCGTTTTGGACAGACTGATCTCGAACTCCTGACCTCAGGTGATCCGCCCACCTCGGCCTCCCAAAGTGCTGGGATTACAGCCATGAGCCACCTCGCCCAGCCTGCCACTTTCTTTAGGGTTCCTTTCCAGTCCTCCCACACCTGGCTAAGTATCATCACTGTGTGATCACATACACCACAACCTGCAATTATGACAGCCCTTGTCACACTTAACCTTCATGAGGGCAACAACTAGCTGTCTTACTCTCTACTAAATCCCCAGAGTTCAGCAAATTCACGCAATCAACACATTCCTTCTTCCATGAATAAACAACTATCTGCATCAGCTTCTATAAAAGTAAGTCTGTTAGGATAAGACACAATCTCATAAATGCCAACAGAGCTATCTATCTCCAGAGCAGCACTTTTATAAGTGAGTTAACTGACATCCAAAGGCAGGAGTTCAGGGCAGGGACTCAAGAACCAGACAGACTTCGGTTAGAAATGCTTGTTCCCTGGTGCTGTAAAGAAAAAGCATTTGAACATAAATTTAATTTCCTCAGCAAGGTCATTTGTACTTTCTGCAGAAAGGGTACACTTGCCAGCAGTTCTGCCATGAGAGTACACTGAACAATGGAGACAGGATCATTTATAACCTGAGGCGTCCACCCCACTGCTGTGTCTGGTTTCCATTGGCTGGAACGGGACCTCACATTATGTATTTGTCCTGATTGGCTAGCAACGTAGAACTTTTTAAAAGAGGCAAAGGCAGAGGAGAACAAAGGAAGAAGTATCTTGTGGAATGCTAAGAAAGGTAAAAACACCTTCAAATAAGGAAGAGGAACAGGCTATGACTTAATGCTTGCTTGGACCAGTATAAGCATGCTAAGGCAAATATTTAGGCTAAATTGTGGGAGCTAAGAACATAAAGTACATTGTTTGCTTTATTACAGCTAGCAGATATTTAAGAATGTTCGCACAGGCCTTTGAATAAATTTTGCTTCTAAGAGAAGTTACTATTTATTCCCAATCTGATGTAAAGGAAAGTCTTTGAAGAGGAACCTCTACTTTACTTTTTACATTTCGGTTTTGCTTCAGTTTAAAACAAGGTGCACTCAATGAAATACTGTTGGCATTGGGCAAAACCAAGCCCAATATTCTTGGAATTCTCAGTGCAGCACTTCTTCCACCACATCATGTAACTTCCAGAGTTTGAATTTTAGGTTTCAGAAAACCTGCTCTTCTAAAAAATATAGTTCTACTCCATAATTTTTAAGTAAAGTGTTGCATTAGGGAAAAAAATCAAATTCTACATGGCAGTAAGTTTTCAAATTGAAAAGCCACAAGTTTAAGTTATAATACAAAACAATAGAAAGCAGCTCATTTCAATGTACAGATATCAAACTTTATTTCATAAAAATGTAAAAGGTTAAACTTTATTTTACTAAACATACTTTTTGCTTTTTTTTTTTTTTTTTTTTTTTTTTGAGACAGAGAGAGAGTCTTGCTGTGTCGCCCAGGCTGGAGTGCAATGGAGCGATCTCCGCCCATTGCAACCTCCACCTCCTGGGTTCAAACAATTCTTCTGCCTCAGCCTCCCAAGTAGCTGGGACTACAGGTGCCCACCACCACGCATGACTAATTTTTTTTTGTATTTTTAGTAGAGACAGGGTTTCACTATGTTGGCAGGCTGGTTTTGAACTCCTGACCTCAAGTGATCCCCCCACCTCAGCCCCACAAAGTGCTAGGATTACAGGCGTGAGCCACCGCGCCCAGCCTTTGTTCTTTATTTATATAAAATAATTATATTTTAAACAAAACAACATTATCTCTTCACAAATGCACATTGGTAATATTTGAAGAAAAAGTGTAGTTGATTATGCTTAACACTCTTTAGAATATTCTTAAGACAGCTCTCACATCTATAAATTACATGACACACAATACATGAAAATATGAAAGAGCTTAGAACAATACATTCTGTTAACGAAATGTTCAATAATATCCTATAATTTATTAAAAGAAAATTTCTGACACATTACATAATAATAGTCCCCAAAGTGGAAGAAAAGTCAAATATGCCAGGTGTGGTGGCTCATGCCTGTAATCCCAATACTTTGGGAGGCCAAGGCGGGCGGATCACGAGGTCAGGAGTTGGAGACCAGCCTGGCCAACACGGTGAAACCCCATCTTTACTAAAAATACAAAAATTAGCAGGCGTGGTGGCACGCGTCTGTAATCCCAGCTACTCTGGGGGCTGAGGCAGGGGAACTGATTGAACCTGGGAGGCAGAAGTTGCAGTGAGCTGAGATGGCACCACTGCACTCCAGCCTGGGTGACAAAGCAAGACCCTGTCTGGGGGGGGGAAAAAAAAAGTCAAATATAAAACTTTCAGCAGAAGTGATAAAACAAATTTGATGCTATTCATTTTCCCTTAAAAATTTTCATTTGAGTGTTTAGAATAGTTTTATTTTCATATCACAAGTAATACAATTGAGAAAACAAAGAAAAGCACACACAAAAATTAAAAATATGTCAGCAAAAATGCTTAGATGATCGTATTCCTGATGGTTTCCAATCAGGAGGTAGGAAAAAAAGAAGAGTCCAATGATATCACTTTATTCTATTCTTCTAAGTGATAAACATCCCCGTTGTCCATTCTTTCTGTAATCCCAGCTTGTCCTGAGGGAAGGCACACTCAGGTTCTGAAGCTACTTAACCCTTTTGAGCACTGATGGGGAAAGAGTTACAGGAAAGTACTAGGAATATAATGCCAAAAGAACAGCTTAAGAAATGGAGAAAAGGGAAAGAAACCAAGCGAACCAGTACCCACTTCTTTTATTCCTCTTATTCCTCTATTACAAAACAACTCACATTAAGTGGGCTCTATTATTCAACCCAAGAATAATAACAGTAAAAAGTCCTGTTTTACTGTGACTATAATAGTAGTGTGGACGATGCTACAAAAACCAACTAAATAGTAGGAAAAACCAACCAGAAAAAATGTGAAAAGAGCTAACAAAAATCTGTTGCCTTTTCTGCAAGCATTTACTTGTTAATACCTAGAATATGGCCTGCGGGACAACCAAGCCTAGTAGTTAAAAGCTCAGGCGTTGGCCTGGCACGACGGCTCATGCCTGTAATCCCAGCACTTTGGGAGGCAGAGGTGGGCGGATCACCTGAGGTCAGGAATTCAAGACCGGCCTGGCCAATATGGTGAAACCCTGTCTCTACTAAGAAAACAAAAAAATTAGCCAGGCATGGTGGCGCATGCCTGTAACCCCAGCTACTCAGGAGGCACAGGCTGCAGTGAGGCAAGACAGCGACAGTATACTCCAGTATGGGCGACTAAGCAAGACTTCGTCTCAAAAAAAAAAAGAGCACAGGCGCTATGCCAGAAGGCTTGGGCTCCAATACTGCTTCTGTGACTATGACTGAGTTACTAGAGTGCCTCTCTGGTATTTGGTTTCCTCATCTGTAAAATGGACATAGTAACAGTATCTATCTCATAGATAGATACTATGACATAGACATACTATACATAGACATAATAACAATATCTATCTCATAGATAGTTATTAAGAAGATGAAATTAGTCAAGGCTGAAACACATCAAAACAATACCTGGCCCACAGCAGGTACTCAATTAAGGTTAGTAATTGTGAGAAAATGGGCAGCCTGCCACCCCAAACTACCATGTTGGTACCTTCCCTGCCTGGCCTTAGTTGTTATATCCTGTGTCATTACTCATCTTCTGAACCTAGATAAGAAAGAACTAATCCTGGCACTCCAATACTGGAAAAAACATGTACTTCCTCTCTTATAACGCACTGGATCAGACGATCTACCAACTCAGTATTGCTGGTGAACAGGGAAAAACACAGGGAAGCGCAGAAAACACCACAACAAAGACAGGCAAACTCCAATCATTCTTCCCAGATGCTAAACACCCATACATTTTTATAGTGGTATTAGTGTCAACACCGACCGCCATTCACGATTCAGACATCTTTCTCACTTGCTACGGCCTACTTACCGACCCTTAATTTTCTACTCTGTGGATGAGAATCCTGCTACCCACTCATATGAAAACCCCTTAGGAGTTTACTTTCCTCAGCTGGTTCTAGAAGGGAATCAGTGACTGTTTATTTAAAAAAAAAAAAAAAAAAATCATTTGTTTCAAGACACTATAGGTAAGAGCTATAGCTGTACCCTAAAAGCTGTCCTCAAACTATTCTGCATTCATATATAAAGTAAAGCAGAAACTTTTTAACAATCCTGGGCTCAGGAATGGCTTTCTGGCTTCCACATAATCCAGTTAACTCAAAGCGAGGCAGAAAATTCTTTCTGTTTTAATATACTTTCAAATCTTTCAGCCAGGCACAGTGGCTCATGCCTGCAATTCCAGCACTTTGGGAGGCCGTCGGGGGCGGATCACTTGAGGCCAGGAGTTCCAGACCAGCCTGGGCAACATGGCAAAACCCTGTCTCTACTAAAAACACAAAAATTAGACAGATGTTGTGTCCCACACCTGTAAACCCAGCTACTTGAGAGGCTGAGGCACAAGAATCACCTGAAACCAGAAGGTGGTGGTTTTCAGTGAGCCAAGATCGCACCACTGCACTCCAGCCTGGGTGACTGACACTCTCCATCACAAAGAAAAAAAAGCTTTCTAAAATTTAGTACACTTTTCTATCATTGTAAAAACAGCATAGTAAAAACAATTGAGTCTTTTTTTCCAAAATATAAAGCCTTTGAGACTTCATGAGGAAAATAAATTATTCTTGGTTTAGCAGGGACAAATACACTAATGTTTAATGTTACACTTTCTAACTGCTAAGACACAGCTTGTCTCCAATTTTTGGTTTTTGTTTTGAGGGTCTTTTTTAAATGAGTTCCTTCACACTAGCTTTTTTAGTTATTTGCCTCCTTCTGCTAAAGCAAGAGTACAGTTTTTAAAATCTGGCTAATTAGGTGATAAAAAAATTACTATTTTAAATCTACACTGCCTAATTTACAAAAGTCATTCAAATACATGACCATACTCTGTTCCGTGGTGTAAATGGGTATTACTATTTCCTCTCTTTTTTTTTTTTTTTTTTTTCAGATGGAGTCTCGCTCTGTCACCCAGGCTGGAGACAAGTGGCACGATCTCAGCTCACTGCAAGCTCCGCCTCCTAGGTTCAAGCCATTCTCCCTCCTGCCTCAGCCTTCCGAGTAGCTGGGACTACAAGCGCCCGCCACCACGCCCGGCTGTTTTTTTGTATTTTTAGTAGAGATGGGGTTTCACTGTGTTAGCCAGGATGGTCTCGATCTCCTGACCCCGTAATCCGCCCACCTCGGCCTCCCAAAGTGCTGGGATTACAGGCGTGAGCCACTGCGCCCGGTCTATTTCCTCTTAACGAACAATTAGAACTACAAGACATTAAATGAATTTCTTCCGAAACTGGTGTGCTGATAGGTATTACAACCAAACGCAGTAAAATAATTATCAATGATCCCTCCCTCCGCTTCATACCTGACGTTGAACAGATCACATAATCCCATGGATTCCATTTACACCGTCTTCCTCAACACCATCTACTTTGTTGCATACAATACTTTATTTTAGGGGTCTGCCGTTTCTATCCTGGATTAGAAGAGGATCCTAATTTGTCTACCAACTTCAAGTTTTGCTCTGCTCCAATCTATTTTCCACACAACAAACCAAAATGAGTTTTCTAATGCCACATTTCTGTCATGTTAACTCTTCTGCATGAAATTATTCAGAGGTTCCCAAAACCACAAGAAATAAGTTGCATCACATTAAAGCCCACACATATCTGGATCCTAACTTTCTCTCTAGCTCCCTTTCTAACGGCTGCCCCTCATACCACAAATCTGCAGTTTTCCAGAGTTCTCACTGTCTCTCACCTCCAGGCTTTTGCAATAAGATGTTTTCACTGACATTAGAGCTGTGTCCATCATCAATCTCACTCTTCAGCTAACTCACTACTACTCAGATTTCAGGTTTTACTTAGCTGTCATTTCCATTGGAAAATCTGCAATGATACCCCAAAACTAGGTTACATGCCCATCCTACATGGGTCCCTGCACCTCGAGCTTAGCATTATCAAAACGTAGTCAATTGCCTGAATACTTGCAGTCCTCCCGAAGAAGGCTTTAAGCTCTTTGAAATCAGGATCTGTGGCATGTTATTCATTGCCTTAAAAAAAAAAAAAAAGAGCTGGGATCCCAATTCCTGTCTCCAGTATCTTTATGTGCATGCCTTTCACTCTGCTCTCAAGTTCCTGAGATCAAGGTAATGAAATGTTGCATAAAACGAAATTTGTTAAAGGGAAATACTTGAAACCAAATGATTACTTCAGAATTACATTTTAAAACATTAATTTCTCTCTAAGGAAAAGGATGATTCAAGGACAGATTAATAAGCCATAAAGAAAACAGCTGCAGAAGACCACTGAAGTACTGCACACAGTGCTTTAAAGGAGTATGGGTAAACTGTCTCCATGTAACATCCTAAATGTTCAAATAAGAAAGGAACAGAGGTTTGAAGGAGAAATGTAACAAACTAAAATTGCATCATAACTGGTGGAAACTACTTGGGCAAAAAAAGTAGACTATAGTCACCAAGGAAAATAATTTAGTCTTAAAAATACTGTAGACTAATTTTAAAAACACTAAACATTTTTTAAAAGATAGAATTACCTATAATTGGCATATGCACTCTGCCAACGAAAAACTGTTGCTAACACAGTTGCTAAAAACACAAGATATTCCAAAATTCGGTACTATTAATTTCCATCAGCAAACTTCTATCTGCATAGATATCCTCAAAAGTAATCTTATACTCAATGACTCTAAAGTAGTAAATGTGAACAGTGTAGCTCCAAGTGAATGTGGAGTCACTATACCAGAAACCTAAACTAATAGCCAAATTTAAAAGAAAAATATGTACAGCCTTTTGTATCAGAAATAAAAACAAACTAAAAATAAAATTAGTATTAAAAATTATTTCCGGTCGGGCATGGCGGCTCACACCTCTAATCCCAGCACTTTGGGAGGCTGAGGAGGGCGGATCACCCAAGCCCAGGAGTTCAAGACCAGCCTGGCCAACATGGCAAAACCTCATCTCTACTAAAAATACAAAAATTACTAAAAAATTACTAATTACTAAAAATACAAAAATTAGCCGGGTATGGTAGCACATGTCCGTAATCCCAGCTACTCCGGAGATGGAGGCACAAGAATCACTTGAACCCAGGGGGGCGGGGATGGAGTGAGCCGAGACTGTGCCACTGTACTCCAGCCTGGGCAACAGAGTGACAATCTGTCTCAAAAAAATTATTTCCACCAGGCGCAGTGGCTCACACCTGGACACCTACAATCCTAGCACTCTGGGGGCCGAGGCAGGTGGATCACTTGAGGTCAGGAGGTTGAAACCAGCCTGGCCAACATGGTGAAACCCATCTCTGAAATGAAATGAAATGAAAAATCAGCTGGACATGGTGGTGCATGCCTGTAATCCCAGTTACTCGGGAGGCTGAGGCAGGAGAATTGCTTGAAGCCGGCACGCAGAAGTTGCAGTGAGCTGAGATCGCACCACTGCACTCCAGGGAGAGACTCCGTCTCAAAAAAAAAATATTTCCCAGAGTAACAAAAGAACATTCCTTTAAAATTATTTTTAAATGCTTATCTGAAAACTATAACCTGCAGGTTCAGGTGTGGCGTCACAAATTCAGAAACAATCATTAGTGCAGACAATGAGAATCAATCATTATTTGAGAGTGTAATAGGATGTTACAAATCATGTAATGCATACAAGGAAAAAAACTGAGAAGATGAGATTTCTTTTCTCCTTTCTACCTTTCCATATTTTCCAAATTTACTAGAACAGAGGCTGCAAATTCAGATGCAGCCTCCTAAGAAGATAACCAAAATAACCTGTTGAACAAGCAAAACCACGTGTATTACCCACAGAGACACGTTCCAGGCCCACTAAAAGCCATAGTTCAAGATCCTAGACTTGGCATCTGCATGCTTCTCTGAGGCCCACTGAGCGACCCCCTTGGGGGTCTCCCCAACCACAATGGTGAGATGAGTCTCACACTGGGTAGAGCTCCAATTTCCTTTTCAAGAACTGTAGGAATAAAGACCCGCTGAATTTCTGATCACATTTGAAAACGTTTAATATTGGAAGAAACCTCCCATACTACTAACATAATGTCCTCAACATTTTTTGTTCTAAGTCCGTAAGTCAAAGTTCACCTGAAAGAAGACAGGCATAGGTTTCATAAGCCCATCTTCATGTTGACTCTAGAAGCCAGTGAGTTCAGAAGGTTTCATCAGATCACCATCCCAATAGAACACAATTTACCTGGGAACCTTGAGTATTTTCCTCCGTCTTGACTTGCTTTGTCCATGGAAGTCTGGGCCTAGGAGATAGAGTCTTTCCAAATCTTAAACCAACAAGGCACTGTCAGGTTTGCAGTTAGAGATGGCCAACGATTAGGTTGTGAACCCAATTCATGAGGTGCACAAACAACATATTCAATATGCCATTAGGAGACTCCCATGAGTTTGGCTCAGACTAAGTCTGTGGTCTCTCAGAGTCAGACTCCTGCTCTTTAAATGCATTAAATATGTAATGCAAATTCACTGTCTTCTCTTTCTAAGGGGCATCATTTCACCAAGGATAGTTACAAAGTGGGGAACAGGGAGAGGGAAATAGGAAGACCTATTAGAAAGGGGAAACGAGAAATATCCTGAGAGTGACTTCAGACCCTAAATGCACAGAAAGCTAGTGGGGTTTAGAAAAACTGAATGACTGGGTGCTGTGGCACACGCCTGTAATCCCAACACTTTGGGAGGCCACGGCAGGTGGATCACTTGAGGTCAGGAGTTCAAGACCTGGCCAACATGGTGAAACACAGTCTCTACTAGAAATACAAAAAAAAAAAAGTAGCCGGGCATGGTGGTGCACACCTGTGGTCCCAGCTACTTGGGAGGCTGGGGCAGGAGAACCACTTCAACCCAGGAAGTAGAGGTTGCAGTGAGCCAAGACTGCACCACTGCACTCCAGCCTGGGTAACAGAAAGAGACTCCGTCTCAAAAAAAAAAAAAAAAGAAAAAAGAAAAAAAAGAAACTGTAGATATTGGACAAGGTCTTTTGAAGGCTATCACCAAAGTCTTTCCTGTGAAAACAGGTAACTCTAATCCAGTTGTGCTGGCAGAGGAAGGATAAGCCCCTCGGAGACTTCCAGGGTGGGTTCTTACTACCTTCAGTTAGCATTCAGGAGTAAGCCCTGAAGTAATTGTGACCCCAGCTCCTTCCTCACTTCTTGTGAGCAGCCTTAGGCCAAAAACAGAAAATGTTATAAACAAGCAAAAATTGGCTGGGAAGGCACCACAGTCAAACAACATAACTCCATATTACACATTTCAAAAGAGCCTGAAAACAAAGGCAGTATAAGACCCAGAATAAGATGACACCCTTGAAGATAAAACTAGATGCTCCCACTCCAAAAATTAAACACCAGTCTTTTGATAAAGACACCTGAGACATTGTAAGAAGAAATTACAATGGAAAAATAATTGTTGTTTTATTCAAGAGAATAGGGAAAAAAATGATAGTAGGCAACGTTCTAACAGCAAATCAAGCACCCATTTCTCCTTTTACTCTTCAACTCACAAGAAGAATTTTCACTATTAGTGGAGAAACAAGTAAAAAATTTATTGATATGGGTGGCACAATATTTACCTTAATTCCTGCCATTGTTCCACAAGCTCTCCCTCGGAATCAACAAACTACTCGGTTGATAGATATCGATAATAACTGTCGCACTTCCCACGTCCCAGCACACAACGGTCACCTTTGGACCTTTAGCCAAGAAACATTCCCTTCCTATGAGATACTACATCCATTAATTTCATAAGGAAAAATCTCCTATGTAAACAGAATTTCCGTATCAAATGCTCTCCTGATGGTCTCGTCCTTGAACCCTTGAGGACTCCACCATTCATCATCAAGCCAGAAATAATTTGGACAGTGACGCATTATTGTGAATAAATCAAGTACAAATTGAAGATACAAAAAAGGCAAGATTCCTTGTCAAAAAAATATATAATTATACTGGTAGAAATATTCAGGCTGAGTAGATCAAGGTTCATAATGACACATCCAAACCCCTACCCAAATTCACACAAATGTATAAAACAAAAAGGTAAAGAGGAAAAGACCTCATAAGGAAATAATAATCATAATTTCATCATACCCTGCTCAGGGGTTTGCGAGGCTGCAATCGGAGTGAACCAGGCTGCATTGTCACTGGAGTCTCAAATGGGGAGAAATTTGCTGCCAAGCTCATTCAGGTAGTTGGCAGAATTATGTCCTTGTAGCTGCGTGAGGAAGGACTCCAGCCTTTTGCTGGCTCTTGGGTAGAGATTGCCCTTACATAGATCCTTAGAATCTGCCCACCATCCACTGCCAAGCAGGCTTCCTCAATATGGCTGCTTACTTTATCAAGCCAGCAAAACGAATCTTGTTCTCTAGTCTGTTAAGATCAAGTATTATATAATGAAACATAATCACAGGAGTGACACCCAACCACTTTGCCACATAATGTGATTGAATGCAGTGACATCCCATCACTTTTGCCATATAATGCAACCTAATTAAGGGAGTAACATGACATCACCTTTGCTATATTCTATTAATTAGAGAAGCAATTCACAGGTTCTACTCAAATTGAAGAGGAGTGGATTATACAAGAGGAAGGGAGTAGATAAAGGTTTGGATGCCTGACAGTTCCTCAAAAAGATAAACATAGAATTACCACATGACCCAGGAATTCCACTCCTGGGTACATACCCCAAATAACTTAAAAACAGACATATGGCTGGGCGCAGTGGCACACACCTGTAATCCCAGCACTTTGGGAGGCCAAGGTGGGTGGATAACCTGAGGTCAGGAGTTTGAGACCAGCCTGACTAACATGGTGAAACCCTGTCTCTACTAAATACAAAAAAAAAATTAGCCAGACATAGACATGGTGGTGGGTGCCTCTGATTCCAGCTACTTGGGAGGCTGAGGCAGGAGAATCACTTGAACTTGGCAGAGGTTGCAGTGAGTCAAGATCACGCCACTACACTCCAGCCTGGGCAACAAGAGTGAAACTCCATCTCAAAACAAACAAACAAATATATAAGCATATACTTGCATACAAATGTTTGCAGCAATACTAATTGTAATGGTGAAAATGCAACCCAAATGTCTTTCAACCAATGAATGGAATTTTCTTTTTTTTTTTTTTTTTTTTTTTTTTGAGACAGAGTCTTATTCTGTTGCCCAGGCTGGAGTGCAGTGGCGCCATCTCAGCTGACTGCAACCTCTGCCCCCAGGGTTCTAGCGATTCTCCTGCCTTAGCCTCCCAAGTAGCTGAGATTACAGGCGCCTGCCACCATGCAAGGCTAATTTTTTTGTATTTTTAGTAGAGACGGGGTTTCGCCATATTCGCCAGGCTGGTCTCGAACTCCTGACCTCAGGTGGATTTTTTTAAAGTGGTATACTCATACAATAGAATATTACTCAGCCACAAAAAAAGAAAAAAAACCTGATACATGCTATAACATGGATACTATATTTATATTTTGCTTGGTTGAGTCCAATGTTAAGTCTATCTAAAGTCCTTATTTTCACATATTTGCAGTTAAAGAATTTCCTTTTTTTTTTTTTTTGAGACAGAGTCTCACTCTGTCACCCAGGCTGGAGTGCAGTGGCATGATCTTGGCTCACTGCAACCTCCACCTCCTGGAGTCAAGCGATTCTCCTACTCAGCCTCCCAAGTGGCTGGGATTACAGGCGCGCACTACCATGCCTGGCTAATTTTTGTGTTTTTAGTAGAGACGGGGTTTCATCATGCTGGCCAGGCTGGTCTTGAACTCCTGACCTCATGATCCACCCGCCTCAGCCTCCCAAAGTGCTGGGATTAAAGGCATAAGCCACTGTGCCCAGTCTTGTATTTAATTTTTAAAATAGACTCAAATTCTCTTGTGAAATTCTTTTCTTTTCTTTTTTTTTTTTTTTTTTTTGAGACAGACTTCCACTCTTCTTGCCCAGGCTGGAGTGCAATGGTGTGATCTTGGCTCACTGCAACCTCTACCTCCCAGGTTCAAGCGATTCTCAGGCCTCAGCCTCCCAAGTAGCTGGGATTACAGGCACCTGCCACAACACTCGAATAATTTTTGTATTTTCAGTAGAGACAGGGTTTTGCCATGTTGACCAGGCTGATCTCGAACTCCTGACCTCAGGTGACCTGCCCACCTCGGCCTCCCAAAGTGCTGGGATTACAGGCGTGAGCCACCGCGCCTGGATGAAATTCTTTATATACTTATCTATTTTCTCCATATTTTCCTCGGATTTCTTTAACATATAAATCATAGTTATCTCAGCCAATTCCAGTATCTAAAGCATATGTGGATCTGTTTCTATTGTCTTTTATTTTTTTCTCTTGGTTTTTGGTTTCTTTTGGTATTTAATAAATGTGACTAATCAATATGTACTAAATGGCAGACAATGTGTATTAAATAGGTATTATGTATAAAATGTACCTCCTAGAATATTATTTATTCAACAAATACTTAGTGAGCACTGACTAAGCACTGACAATATGCTAGGCACCATGCGCATGTGATACAGTAATAAAGAGAGCAGTATCCCTGCCATCAGAAGTTTGCACTCCAGTGTAGGAAGGAGGCATTTACCTAATACTAAAATGGCCTTTAAGGCCCTAAAAATCTAAGCTCCCTACTATACCATTATCTTTTTTTTCCTTATCTCTAAATTCTCTCTCTCTTGATGATTCCAATCACATGCTTCCTTGGTGTTTATTCAGTATCAGGTACACTTCAATCTCAACCAACAATCTTGCACTTGTTATTCTTTCTGCCTAATATGCTTTGCTCTTCTCCAGGATAGCAACAAGACGTGTCCTGCCACTTCCTTAGATGGTCTGCTAAACATGCACTTGGCCCTCTATATCCTTGGGTTCTGTATCCACAGATTAAACCAACCACAGATGGAAAATACTCAGGGGAAAAAAAAAAAAAAAAAGAAAGGAAGAAAGGAAAGAAGGAAGGAAGGAAGGAAAGAAGGAAAAATAAAACTACTGCAAATTTTAAAACACAGTGGGACAACTATTTACATAGCATTTACATTGTATTAGGTATTATAAGTAATCTAGAGATGATTTAGAGTATACGGAAGGGCTACGCGCAGTGGCTCACATCTGTAATCCCAGCACTTCGGGAGGCCAAGGAGAAGGACTGCTTGAGCCCAGGAGTTTGAGACCAGTCTGGGCAACACAGTGAAACCCCCGTCTCTACAAAAGATAAAAAGTAGGCAGGTGTGGTGGCACACATCTATAGTCCCACCTATTCAAGTAGCTGACGTGGGAGGGAGGAGCACTTGAGCCCAGGAGGTTGAGGTTGCAGTGAGCCGTGACTGTGCCACCGCACTCTAGCCTGGGTGACAGAACAAGACCGTGTCTCAAATAATAATAATAATAATAATAATAATAAAAAGAAAAGGTGGCAATTAATGCTATGAAAAAAAGTAAGATTGCCCAGGGCAAGTTAGCACAATAAAAAGAGGAAATGTCCTACTCAGGACCCAGAATAAAAACCCCCATTTAAGGAACAAAGATAGGAAGAACAATCAGGAGGAATCTAAGAAGGGGCATTTAAACAAGCCAAAAAACACAAAAACTAGAACTGAGTAATGTGCCAGAAGTGAGTATCCCAGAGGGAAGTATGGACTGACCAAGAGACTCAAATGCTGCTCAGAGATTGATACAAGATCAGAATTCAAGCTTATATACTGGATTTAACAAAGGGAAGAGGTTGCTGGTAGCTTTGCAAGAGAAATTCAGTAGGAATGAGGAAAGAAGCTAGACAGCAAATTTAAAGATAAAGTGAAAGATACAGAAATGAAAGTGAGGAAGGGCAATTCTAAGAGCTTTGGCACTGAAAGGGAAGAGAGAAAGAAGGTGGCAACTAGCTGTAGAGTGAGAGGGGTGATGGTGCTTTATGAATGGAAGAAATGCTTGTTTCTCTCCCACTAAACTGTGAGCACTATGATGCGCAGATCACGTGTGTCTCATCACCACATCCTTCCCACACAACTGAGTGAACAATACATTTGTTCACTGAGCATTTTTTTTTTTTTTTTTTTTTGAGACAGAGTCTCGCTCTGTCGCCCAGGCTGGAGTGCAGTGGCCGGATCTCAGCTCACTGCAAGCTCCGCCTCCCGGGTTTACGCCATTCTCCTGCCTCAGCCTCCCGAGTAGCTGGGACTACAGGCGCCTGCCACCTCGCTCAGCTAAGTTTTTGTATTTTTAGTAGAGATGGGGTTTCACCGTGTTAGCCAGGATGGTCTCGATCTCCTGACCTCGTGATCCGCCCATCTCGGCCTCCCAAAGTGGTGGGATTACAGGCTTGAGCCACCACGCCCGGCCCACTGAGCATTTTTAATAGCAATGATAACAGAAAGGAGCTAAAAGATGAGGAGAATTTTAAGACACAGAAGAGAGAAAAGATAATCAGTAAAACCATAGCCTGTGAAGCCTATAAAGAATACATTTGGAAAATAGGAGCTAAAAGATGAGGAGAATTTTAAGACACAGAAGAGAGAAAAGATAATCAGTAAAACCATAGCCTGTGAAGCCTATAAAGAATACATTTGGAAAATAGGAGGAGAAACTGGCTTTCCAGAGGACGTGGAACACCTCCTCCTTGTAACAAGGGGGAAGAGGCAACATGGATAAACGTAGATAAAAGTAAATACAGGTAAATATAGGCAAGAAGCTGAGGATATTTATTAACCAGGGGCCAAGTTTTCTAATTGTCCTCTAATGCATGAAATGATCTTGCACAATGAAGAACAACCCAACACAGAATGCCAAAAGTAACAACAAGAAATGCTGAAATGAAGAGTTCCTGCAGGCTAACTCAGATCACAAGGTTAAAACTCTATATGAGGACTCTCTTCTAACTAGAAAAAAATATAATAATTTTTCATGGGAAAAGGGGAAATTGCATACTTCAATTTCTGCATTTCTCCCTCAGAAGCCTTCAGTTGCAGAAGGCTCTTGCTAAATGTTTGCAATATACAGTTACCTATAGCTATACCACTTTCACCAGAAACATGATTCTAACTTACATATTATACACATGGAGAGAAGCTCAAGATAAAGATATATAGAGAAACTCATAATATTTAACACATGAAACACATACTACTATTAAATGCAATCTAGAGATCTGACAATACAATTTTTAATCACCAAGCTTTTTCCTATGAAAGTCTGAGTCACTGCTGACTCACTGAATACAATGCTCAAACGGTTTCTCACTCAAACTTATGCTATTTAAAATAATACAAGTTGGCCAGGCGCAATAGCTCACACCTGTAATCCCAATACTTCAGAAGGCCAAGGTGGGAGAATCACTTCAGCCCGGGAGTTTGAGACCAGCCTGGGCAACACAGTGAGACCCTCATCTCTACAAAATAAAAATAATTAGTCAGGTGTGGTGGTGTGTGCCTGTAGTCCTAGCCACTTGGGAGGCTAAAGAAGGAGGGATTCTTGAGTCATAGCGAGAGGATCATTTGAGCCTAGGAGTTTAAGATTACAGTGAGCTATGACTGCACCACTGTACTCCAGCCTAGGCAATACAGTGAGACCCCCATCTCTAAAAATAATAAAATAATCCAGTTAAAAACACTGATTTTTGGCCAGATGCGGTGGCTCATGCCTGTAATCCCAGCACCCGGGAGGACGAGGCAGGCAGATCACCTGGTGTCAGGAGTTCAAGAACAGCCTGGCCAACATGGTAAAACCCTGTCTCTACTAAAAATACAAAAATTAGCTGGGCATGGTGGCAGGTGCCTGCAATCCCAGCTACTCCGGAGGTTGAAGCAGGAGAATCACTTGAACCCTGGAGGTGGAGGTTGCAGTGAACCGAGATTGCATCATTGCACTCCAGCCTAGGTGACAAGAGCAAGACTCCACCTTAAATAAATAAATAAATAAATAAATAAATAAATAAATAAATAAATGTAAAAACACTGATTTTTTAAACATACATACATGTATGTATGTGTGTGTATATATATGTGTGTGTGTGTATAAATATATCCCAAAAAAGCAATAGTTACATTTTATCTTATACTTTTGACAAAATGCTTAAAGACATATACAATAAAAGTTAAAACAGCTTCTCACCTTGACTACTCCATCAAAGCCAGGGATTGTATTAACCTCTGCTTTCTTAGCTAATAATTTACTTTCAATCTTGTCACCCATGGCTTGAATGGCATGTGTGTCAGGTCCAATGAAAATGACACCTTCTGCTGCCTGTGGAGAAAAACAAGTCAAAATTTATAACAAGAACATTACAGAGCATGATGTGGAGTCACAATTTATAAAAAGAAAAGCCCATATGTGTATTTTCTAACTATTTTTCTTGCAGAAACAATAGTTTTTGAGCCAACACATTAAAATACTATATTGCATATAGTACATGTGTGGATAGATGCATGCAACAAAGTCAAATGAAAACAACGGACAGCACTGAATAACTCCTGCTGGGTATAAACAGTGCACCTCCGAAAAGCCACTCTATGACACTGTATTTGTATATAACGTCCTACGCCACCTAATCTAGCCAGTAAGGTCACCCCTAAACACCTTATAAATCTCTATGTTTTCAACAGCCTGCAGCATAGTGCCTAGTATAACACAAATATCCATATTTACTGAATACCAATTCTGCGCCAGGCTCTGAGCTAAACATAGGAGATAACATGGATGAAGATAACAGGATATCAAACAATTTCCAGGAAACGTGAACAGATCACTGACACCTCAGAGAAATAGATAAAAAAAAGTACAACATGTTTACATCCTTGTGACTACAAAAGATGAGTCAAGAATCCAGCGGGAATTTAACTGGGTAGAGTTCCAGTTTCAATCAAAACCACTCTGCACACACCACACTGAGTACCTTGACAATGGATCTACCTCTCTGTTCATGCCACTCTAATAAAAAAAAATGCTAATGACTTAAATAGATCTAGAGACAGAACAAAATATGATGCCATTAGCTCCACCACAGGGCATGGTCTAGAAAAGTAATGGGGGTGTTTGCTGAGATAAAGGATGAAGTCATTTCATAAAGAACTGAAGGTAAATATAAAATGGGAAAAACCAGACCTATATGCAGGCCTTCCTCGAGGAAGGCACCTAACTGCTGATTGCCCTACGACCTTTGTCAGAGTTGGTATAAACAATAAGTCGCATATTTATATATCACTTTTACGTCACATGTTCATTCCATGTTAGCATTGCTACCTGCAAAGAATCCTGACTTGGGAAAAAAGGTTCATTCTCCTGGTGACCAGGGCAGCTGAGTAGCCTGGTGCTTGGAGTGCTCTCCTGGCCATCGTGACCAGGAGGATTAACCCCACCCTGAGCAGCAAGTGGAAGTTGAACAAGGAATAAACACAAGGAATATACAAGGAGATAAATATTTAGGAGGTGAGATGATGACTCCAACTTTGCACACGCTGAGCTGAGGTGCCTCACAATAGTCAAGTACTCATGTTAAGGAGGCAGATAGAGACGTATAGAAGTGATCAGACAAGTCCAGGCTGAAATACAGATTTTATCTTTTTTGAGACAGAGTCTCACTCTGTCTCAGGCTGGAGTGCAATGGCACAATCTTGGCTCACTGCAACCTCCATCTCCGGGGTTCAAGCGATTCTCCTGCCTCAGCCTCCCAAGTAGCTGGGACTACAGGCACGCGCCACCACGTCCAGCTAATTTTTATACTTTTAGTAGAGACGGGGTTTTACCATATTGGCCAGGATGATCTCAACCTCTTGACCTCATGATCTGCCCACCTCGGCCTTCCAAAGTGCTGGGATTATAGGCATGAGCCACTGCGCCCAGCCAAACTACAGATTTTTAAAGACATCAAATACAGGAGGGAATTAAAAGTTGTGAATGGCAGTCCAGGTGCGGTGGCTCACACCTGTAATCCCAACACTTTGGGAGGCTGAGGACGGATCACGAGGTCAGGAGATCGAGACCATCCTGACCAACATGGTGAAACCCCATCTCTACTAAAAATACAAAAAATTAGCTGGGTGTAGTGGCACACACCCGTAATCCCAGTTACTGGGGAGGCTGAGGCAGGAGAATTGCTTGAACCCGGGAGTCAGAAGTTGCTGTGGGCCGAGATGGAGCCACTGCACTCCAGCCTGGGGACAGAGCGAGACTCTATCTCAAAAAATATATGTAAAAATAAAAGTTGTGAATGAAATTATTCAGAGAAAATGAGTAGTAAAGCCAATGCCTTTAAATTCAAGAGGTATGCTTCTCTCCTACCCAAAAGCAAAACAAAAGAAAAGGGAATTTTTAGACCCTGAGTCTAAGGTAGCCATTTCTTTGAGTGACAATGTGGATAATATCTGACTTTTAAGTTTGATTAAATAATTAAATAATGTACAGGAGGAAAACTATTATTTTCCTTCTACCTTTCTAAGTTTATGGCTGGGGCACCTATTACAAAAGATAGATTAACCAAAAAAAAAAGTATACACATTTACTTAATATAAGTTGTACGTGACACAGGAGTCTGCATAAGGAAATGAAAATCCAAAGAAACAGTTAAACTTGAGTGTTTTTATATAAGGCTGATGAAGACTAGAGAGCTAAGGAGAAATGATAGCACAGAGCACAAGAGGTAAGTGTCATAAACTGGGGAAAATGACTCAGATTCCTCTGCATCCTCTTCTCTTTGGGAATGAGGATGCTCCTAACCCTGTCTCTACTAAAAATACAAAAATCAGCTGGGCAGGGTGGTGTGTGCCTGTAATCCCAGCTACTCTGGAGGTTGAGGCAGGAGAATCGCTTGAACCTGGGAAGTGGACATTGCAGTGAGCCAAGACTGCACCACTGCACTCCAGCCTGGGCAACAGAGTGAGACTCTTTCTCCAGAAAAAAAAAAAAAAAAGAGGACACTAGAATAATAAGATAGCTAGGTCCACAGGACTCTAAAATAGTATTATAGGAACCCAAATGCCTAAAATTTGCTGGTGTTACAAGTGGCAGGATGCTGGATAAGAAACCCCTTCAGCCATAAGAGGTGCTTATAAAGTATCTCTCTATCAAATGTTTTTGTATTTGGTTTTAGTAGAACCTTATTTTCATGGAAAAAAAAAAATCTTATGCAAATCCCCAAAAATGTAAAGCACGTAGGAAGTAGCGCTGCTCTGTATGGGGAGATAATAGTGGTAAGCCTACACCTCTATCAACTCTATGTCTCCAGGTGGATACATGAATCATTTCGGACCAGGACAATAATCATATTCATTTCTCTTTATCCAAAACCTGAAACCCGCTGAACACTAAGTAAAGGCAAGAGGAAACAATCATGCTTCAACCATCAGTTGTCTTTCCGTACTCTCATTTTACTTGCAAAGATGGAAAATTTTATTATAATGCTGCTTTAAAAACGACTATGCCAGGTAGATGTAATCAAGCAATCAGAGTACCCACACAAAGAATTGAAGAAATAACATAAATGAGAACATCCAAAATACATTATGATTATACAGTAAAACTTCTGATTAACAGGAGCCCAACGACCTGGAACACTGATTAACCAGATTTTTCTTGTGCATTCTAATTTGAGGAAAATTACTCACCCAAAAATGCAAAATTATCAAAAAAAAAAAAGCTTACATCAAGTATTTAGTGACTATTTTTTGTCCCACCCAATACAAAAGAAAAATAGCCAGTAGTATGCTGGATAACTACAAATGTTTCAATGACTTAACTTTCTTTTTATCAATGTGTTTTTGGAAGTGCTCCCTAGGTCGGCCTTTAAAAGTAATTAAAGCAAAGTGAGAGAGCAACATTAGAGGCTCTTGGCTCCCATAAATCTGTGACCAAAAAGGATGAGGTCAGGATAAGAGAATATGGCAACTGCAGTGTGATGCAGCATGTTTCAAACGCTTTCAGTTCTTGACCAGGCAGTGGTGTGATGTAGAATAAAAAGCCAGATTATATCCACTAGTAACCTTCGATACTCTTCTGTTAACCTGGTATTTTTTGTTATCCATCTAATTATCAGCTTCCCTTAATCACTGCAAGTTTTCTGTTATGCAATAGTAACTAAATTTGTTTCCAAAAATATGCTTTTCAAGGTCCTTTTAAATTTACCTTGCATGATGCATATAATATCTGAATGTAAACAAACGTCTTATGACCACAAAAGGTGGGCATTTTTCATCATTAAAGTGATTCATTAAAAAAAAATAATTAGGAGCCAAGTGTGCCTGTAGTCCCAGGTACTTAGGAGGCTGAGCCAGGAGTATCTCTTGAGCCCAGACACTGTTCACAGTTGTTGTGCGCTACGATGGCACCTATGAACAGCCACTACATTCCAGTATGGGTGACCCGGCAAGACAAAGGAAAAGAAAGAAATTATGAAAAGCTGAAATCACTGCTCCAAAATTCTATTCATTTCCTAAATTCTGTGACTTTATGGTTCTGGAAAAATTTTAATAGAAGAATGGGGAAAAGAGTCGGGTTTGAGCAGTATGTTAAGGAAATGAGATTTAATTTACAACAGACTTTATGTCAGGAATGAAGGACAGAAAGAATCATTGTAAAAATTACAATGTATGATATATATTTCATTCTTAGAAATATCACAAGTTAGTAAATTGCTAATTATGAATTCAGATTTTAAAGTGTATACATTTTAGGTTCACCCAGAGTTGCTACTTGGGTAACTACAAAACCAGAATCAGAAGTAAAAGACAGCCATGGGGCCAGGCGTAGTGGGTCACGCCTGTGCTCTCAGCACTTTGGGACGCCAAGGCAGGTGAGCTACATGAGCTCAGGAGTTTGAAACCAGGCTGAGCAACATGGTGAAAACTTTTCTCTACAAAAAATATAAAAATTAGCCAGTCATGGTGGTGTATACCTGTGGTCCCATGTGGTCCCAACTACTCGGGAAGCTGAGGTAGGAGGATTGCTTGAGCCCGGTGGGTAGAAGCTGCAGTGAGCTGAGACTGCACCACTGCACTCCAGCCTGGATGACAGAGCAAGACCCTGTCTCAAAAATAAAAAAAGATAGCCATGGAAAAACAGCTGAACTGTCCAAAAGATCCAGATTGTGGTTTTTAATACTATTCCCCATGTTAAAAGGAAAAAGTGTTTCTGGTAGAAAAGGCCAGTTCCAGGATTGGTTCAGGGAATACAGCACATCTGATAAACTGAGTCAGAGAGAAAGCTTTCAAAAATTAATGTAGCAGATAGAAAGGAGCACCCACTGAATACAGTGATATCAATAGGAATATCGAAAAGAATACTGGGGAGATTACAGGGTTAATTCATTCTTTTCAAGACCTCAGAATAAACCACTTCCTGCTATCTCTGTTCAAGCGTTTGAACTTTTTGGACATGAGTCACTGATTTGAAAATACATGGCTCTTTAAAAAGCAATGTAGAGAAAAACTAATTTTATACATTAAACTAAGCAAAATAAAAGTATCAACGTAAAATCCAACGCAATTTTTTTTGTTTTTTGTCTTGATACAAAGTCTCGCTCTGGACTGCAGCAGGGAGATCCTGGCTCACTGCAACCTCCACCTCTGAGGTTCAAGCAATTCTCCTGCCTCAGCCTCCCAAGTAGCTGGGACTACAGGTGCCCCCCACCATGCCCAGCTGATACGGTTTTGTATTTTTTGTAGAGACAGGGTTTCACCATGTCGGACGAGCTGGTCTTGAAATCCTGACCCCAAGTGATCCACCCGCCTTGGCCTCCCAAAATTCTGGGATTACGGGTGTGAGCCACCATGCCCAGCCTCAACACAACGTTTTTACCAGAATAACATCCATGTGGCAGGGGAAAAGCACAGGACAAAAACATACCGACACAATAGATCAAAACTATCACTCTATTTTTTTTTTTTTTTTGAGACGGCGTCTCACTCTGTCACCCAGGCTGGAGTGCAGTGGCGCAACCTCGGCTCACTGCAACCTCTGCCTCCCAGGATCAAGCAATTCTCCCGTCTCCCAATTAGCTGGGACTACAGATGCGCATCACCACGCCTGACTAATTTTTTTTGTATTTTTAGTAGAGACAGAGTTTCATTATGTTGGCCAAGCTGGCCTCGAACTCCTGATCTCATGATCCGCCCACCTTGGCCTCCCAAAGTGCTGGGATTACAGGCATGAACCACCGTGCCCGGCCTATCATCTAATATTTCAAAACAAGTTAAAAGACATTTTTAAATGACACATAACATAAAATAGTATAAATCAGATTTAGAAAAGCTCCGAAATGCAGAAAGGAGATGACAGAACTCATGATACAATTAGAAATGAAAAAGAAAAGCATTCCATAAATGAAAACAACTACAAAGAATTTAAGAGTGAATAAGGAAAACAGACAATGCCTTATGAGAAAGACAAAGTGAAAATAAAAATATTTAATTTAAATATAAAAAAAAATGAATAAACAATACAGGAGAAGATGACAAATATTGAAGATAAAAAAGAACATCCAACATATGAATAATAGGAATCCTTGAAGAGAACCAAAGCAAAAAAAGAGCAAATATTAAAAATATAACTCAAGAAAATTTACTTGAACCAAAAAATAAATATTAAAAGACCACACTACAGGAGAAATTCATTCCAGGATGACCAACATACCAAGAAAAAATGCTAGCAATAATACTTAAGTAAATGAAAAAAAAAAAAAAAAAAAAAAACCAGGAAAAAGTAACTTACACAAAAGAGAAATTTAAATAATCATCAGACTTTGACAGCAACATTTTGTGCCAAAAGAAAACAGAATAATAGCCGGGCGCGGTGGCTCACGCCTGTAATCCCAGCACTTTGGGAGGCCGAGGTGGGTGGATCACCTGAGGTCAGGAGTTCGAGACCAGCCTGACCAACATGGAGAAACCCCGTCTCTACTGAAAATACAAAATTAGCTGGGCGTGGTGGCACATGCCTATAATCCCAGCTACCACGGAGGCTGAGGCAGGAGAATTGCTTGAACCTGGGAGGCAGAGGCTGCAGTGAGCCGAGATCGTGCCATTGCACTCCAGCCTGGGCAACAAGAGTGAAACTCCGTCTCAAAAAAAAAAAAAAAAAGAAAGAAAATGGAATAAGAAACTCTTTTGAGTAAGAAACTCAAGGAAAGAAAGTAAGAGTTAAGAATTTTACTTATTTTAATTTTGGGGAAGAGGGTCTTGCTCTGTTACCCAGCCTGGAATGCAGGGGTGCTATTATAGTTCACTGCAGCCTCAAACTCCTGGACTCAAGTGATCCTCCCATCTTGACCTCCCAAGTAGCTAGGACTACAGGTGTGTACTGCCATGCCCAGCATTTTTTTTTTTTTTTTTTTTTGGTGGGGTAGAGATGGAGTCTTGCTATGTTGCCTATGACGGTCTCAAACTCCTGGCCTCAAGCGATCCTCCTGCCCCAGCCTCCCAAAGTGGTGGGATTGCAGGCATGAGCCACCAGGCTGAGTCAAGCTAAGCAATTTTAATCCATAGAAGTCAGTGCAACTATAAAAGGCAGAGAAAATGTAACAACACGCAAGAACTCATAAACTCTGAGAAGTCCAATACAGCAGAGGTTTGCAAACTAGTGTGTGGGCCAAATCTGGCCCATTCACTGCCTGCTTTGGGTTTTTTTGTTTTTTGTTTTGAGAGGCAGTTTCACCCTTGTCGCCCAGGCTGGAGTGCAATGGTGCAATCTCAGCTCCCTACAACCTCCACCTCCCAGGTTCAAGCGATTCTCCTGCCTCAGCCTCCCAAGTAGCTGGGATTACAGGCATGCACCACCAGGCCCAGCTAATTTTGTATTTTTAGTAGAGACGGGGTTTCACCATGTTGATCAGGCTGGTTTCGAACTCCTGACCTCAAGTGATCCGCCCGCCTCAGCCTCTCAAAATGCAGGGATTACAGGCAAGAGCCACCATGCCTAGCCTCACTGCCTGTTTTTGTACAGTCCATGATCCAAGAAAAGATTTTACTAATTATTGGGGGTGGGGAGGAGGCAAATTTTTTTTTAAATACTGTATCATTACGTGTGAAAATTATATGAAACTGAAACGCAGCCATTCTCATAGTTTACACTGTCTGTGATTGCTTTCTCACTACAAGAATAAGAATGAGTACCAGCAGAGCTCATATGGCTTACAAAGCCAAAAATATTTACCCTCCGGCTCCTTATAGAAAAAGCTTGCCCACTCCTGTACTAGAGAAGGAGCTTCAGGAAACCAAAATGACAAACGAGACATCAACATAAAGAGCCAGGAGTTACTTGTAAGCTAAAACTAAATGAAAGCTAAGGAGATGTATGTATAAAAACCTTATAGACAACAGCCACACTTTCTGACAATATAGATATAGTACAACTTTTTTTTTTAATATTAGAGGAAGATTATGTACAAACACATTTGTAATGTTTTTAGTAATCATATTGGCAGTGGTATTAACATTGTTATCCTGAGATTGCTCTGTGTATAGCACAGGAGGAGACAAATAAGCAACTGTGAGATAGTCTAATTCTGTCATTTCCCCTATCCTTGAGAGTCAGAATTCTGAATCCGGAAGAATGAAGATACACAGGGGCAACAAAGAAGAGGTTAAAGTTCTGCGATTCTGAATTGTAATGGAAAATACTGCTATGAACACAGGAGTTATTTTGTCTCACATAAAACATAGACTTTATTTAATTATACTTTTATATTGTTATATATATTATATATGAGAAAAATGTTATGTGTATGTTATTAATACAGTATGATTATTATAATATAAATTTGTTTTATATACATACCATATTTTGGGTTGCGGTTGGCATTATATTTAAACATATTTATGTAGTAAATATATTGCCATATGGTCTATTTTTTATTAATATAATATAGTTAAGATAACATATTGTATTATAAGCAATATACATATATAACATAAAACATATATGTTAAAAAGCTGTTAATATATATGTATATTTTATTTCCTAGCCCTGGTAACTAAAAAGGCTTAAAATGACCAAGCGGTAGCAATGACCATGCCTAATACCCCAACTGTGATCTCCAAATACCATTAGAAGAAGCCAAGGCGTTTTGAAAAGATGGCTGAATAAAGAGTTGAACAGAAGGCGCCAGGTGCTGTGGCTCACGCCTGTGATCCCAGCACTTTGGGAGGCCGAGGTGGGTGGATTATGAGGTCAGGAGATCGAGACCATTCTACCTAACAAGGTGAAACCCCGTCTCTACTAAAAATACAGAAACAAAAGTAGCCAGGAGTGGTGGCGGCGCCTGTAGTCCCAGCTACTCAGGAGGCTGAGGCAGGAGAATGGCGTAAACCCGGGCGGCGGAGCTTGCCGTGAGCTGAGATCGTGCCACTGCGCTCCAGCCTGGGCGACAGAGCAAGACTCAATCTCATAAATAAACACATAAATAAATACATACATACATAAATACATAAATAAAGTTGGAACAGAAAATGTAAAACATGAGCCTGGAATGTCCAGTCAGATCAGATAGCAAGGAAGCTAGAGAAGACTATGAGGTCAAGTCAAAAAGACTCATGAGTCAACTTAGGCCCCACGGACCAAAGAGGAACAACTTGAGTTCACTAGTAATTTCAACGATATGACTTCATAGTGATTTTGTTTAAAAGAATTGGTTAACTTTGAGGGGTGATAAGGAACCAATCATTACTTTAGAAATAGTAAATAAAGGTAAAGAATTAAGCATTTATCTTGCTTTTCATATATGAATTGTACCAGTGGTAATAAAACAGTAAATGAGAAGTGTTTCTTTCTAAATATATTCCAATTAACTAATGAAAAAAATGTTAGCATTAAACTACCAAAATTTTGTAATCCAATAAAGTACTAGACATGGGCAGTAAGCATCAAAGTCTGCTTATATCTTAAAAACAGCTAAAAAGACACTATGTGCCTCCTATAGTCTTGATCAAAGGCATCACATCCAAGTCTGATCTTATCTCTGAATTCAAGTGCCAATTTGTAGGAAACGCCAAGAATGGGGGAAACCACTGAGCTATATCATCGCCATGCAATGAGCTAAGTCAAGACTGGGGGAACTCTGTAAGTCAAACATCCAAGTTCTTCAACAGATAAGTCGTAAAGAAAAGGAAGCAAGGGGAGCCTATAGACTAATATTTTAAAAACTTACCGAATTTAAAAATAAATGGACAAAACTTAAATACTGTGTCCAAGGTGGCACATTTGGACAATAAAATTATTTTTAAATGCAAAAAAATGATTACTATAAAAGCCAAAGGAATGGGTATGTCTAGAGAGAGGCCGGAGGTTAGCACTGAGATGCGTCACATGGCCAGGCCTTCCAGGATTCTGGGTAAACATCTGCATCTGGACGTATTTCATGATTTCAAAATTGTTCACCCTATAATAGTTCATTAAGCCACACATTTTTTTTGTATAGTTCTCCTGTAACTGCCTTTTACTTTACAATAAAAATTTTGAAAACCATTTCAGAGTAGCCACCAACTTATAGGAGTGAAATCAACACACGGACTAGCAGCGGCTTCAGCAGCTCCATGCCCGGTGAAGTGTTTCTGAAGCCAGTTTGCCAGCCTCTTCCAGGGACTTTAGGCTTAAAAAAAAAAAAATTTTTTAAGTACATTCTTATGTTTGGCTGGGATGCTTCAATAAAGATTCTCATTTTGTACAAAGTGAACCATGGTAAAATGTTTACTAGCACTAAAGGTTAAATGTGGCAACTGAACACCAGGTACGGTGGCTCACGCCTGTAATTCCAGCACTTTGGGAGGCCAAGGCGGGCGGATCACCTGAGGTCAGGAGTTTGAGACGAGCCCAGTCAACATGGTGAAACCCTGTCTCTAATAAAAATATAAAAAATAGCCAGGCGTGGTGGTGTGTGCCTGTAATCCCAGCTACTTAGAAGGCTGAGGCAGGAGAATCACTTGAGCCGGGAGGTGGGGGTTGCAGTGAGCCGAGATTATGCCATTGCACTCCAGCCTTGCAGTGAGCCGAGATTATGCCATTGCACTCCAGCCTGGGTAATGAGAACGAAATTCCATCTCAAAAAAAAAAAAAAAAATGTGGCAACTGCAAAGTACGAAAACATTTGGACATGGACAGCCAGAACAGGAACCCACCTCTGCAGCATCACCGTGTCCAAAACACTCAAGCTTTGCTCTTTAATCAGAGATTCAATCTTATTCCTGGGTTGCAAAGAAAAAGAATGTTCCCATTGCCATGAGTGCTGCTGAAATCACAGATGAGACAAGACTACACTATCTGAGCAACAGAACATCAGGCCACCTGTACCAGTATTACGGAGACCGGCTCTGAAAGGCCTGGGTACCATCAAATCAGTGATGAAATGAGAAGCAAATGAATACTGAACAACTCATACTCCTCCCTCTTTCTTCCTTACCTTTTACGACCTCCACTTTAGGCTCCTGTGGCAAGCTGTGCAACACTGCGCATTGAGTGCCAGGAGCTATACGCTGTTCTGTAAATGGGCAGACACACCTACAAACAGATTTCTTATTGAATGTGAATAGTTTGGGTTTCCAGCAAGGCCATTTCTGGTACTCCTATGCAATATTACTCAGACTTTTATTTTTTTTTATTGGAAAACAAGTTCAGTTTAGCACCGGGATGAAATGTGGGGCATGTTAGTACCTGGACTCCAAAGAGTTACTGCGTACAAGAATGGCCCCTTCTCCCAGCTTTTAGGTGTTAAAATCTACTTTGGTGGTTGCTTTTTAACCTGAACTCAGTGTACTTTAAACAATAATCATTAAGAATAAAAGGCAAGGGCTGGGCACAGTGGCTCACGCCTGTAATCTCAGCACTTTGGGAGGCCAGGGTGCCTGGATCACCTGAGGTCAAGAGTTTGAGACCAGCCTGACCAACATGGTGAAACCATCTCTACTAAAACTACAAAAATTATCTGGGCATGGTGGCGTGCTCCTGTAATCCCAGCAACTCAGGAGCTGAGGCAGGAGAATCTATTGAACCTGGGAGACAGAGGTTGCAGTAAGCCAAGATCACATCACTGTGCCCCAGCCTGGGCGACAAAGCGACACTCTGTCTCAAAAAAAAAATAGTAAAAATAATAAAAAGTAAAGCACAGGAGTTCAAGATCAGCCTGGACAACATAGCAGGACCCTGTTTCTACAAAAAAAAAAAAAAAAATTAACCAGGCATGGTCCCAGCTACATAGGTGGCCAAGGCAGGAAGATTTCTTGAGCCCAGGAGGTCAAGGATGCAGTGAGTCGTGTTCACACCACTGCACTCAAGCCTGGGCAACAGAGCAAAATCCTGTGTCAAAAATAAATATATAAAAATAAAAGATAAGGAGAACATTTTAATCCTGAGAGGGGAGAAACACTCCTAGTGTCATTTTTGTGATCCTGGGTAAGTTCCAGTCTCCTGGATAAGGATGTGCACTGGTACTAGTCAACACTGCACTGGAAGTCCTCAGTCTATGCAATGGGGACAACACTTTAGAGAAGACTGTAATAAAACTCCTAATTAATTTTCCCCAACACTGACTGTGGAGCATCAATAAAGGGAGGAAGGAAAAGAACAACCTAGAAGAGGATGCCCTCAGCCTCTCACCTACTACATTTATAGGAGTCATTTTTCTTTAACTGTTATCAGTTCATTGTAAATTAAAACCCAATTTAGCTGATTCATTAGGATAAGAACATAAAGGAATGTAATTGCTATAGCAGATGGGTAGTGGAAGGGGGCAAAGGTTCTATTATTTTAAAATTCAAAAATAAAAATTTATAAACCCACATGATTTTTAAATTTGTCTGGGATGCTAATTGCAAGTTCAATTAAAATCGAATGACATACAAACTGTATTTAATTTATTGTACACTATATGCTATGACTTGGTTTAACGAAAGGAACCTGTGTCTTTTTCTTTCAGTATTACTGGGATCTGGATGTCATTTAGTCTAATGTATATTCCATATTAAGTGTCTACTGGCACAATGCACTGAAGTAATACTATTATTTCCAGATGATAGCTATGTACAGTGTTTAGGGAAAGAGAACAGTGGTAACTTTCCACACTGTAACTGTGGGCAGAAGTCAAGTTTCCTACTTAAGTATATCTTAAGGAATATATTACAGTTAAATATAAAACCTTGTTTCTCCCACACTGATGGGGAGTGAGCATTGCAGCAATAGAACACTTTCTATTTTTAATATCTGGCAATTGAATGATTTCCATTTTTACTTTTTAGCTAACATTAAGTCAGAAAATTGCTCAATTTCTTTTATTAAATGTTTCAGGTTTCTGACCAAGGTACTTAGAACAAACAAGAGTTTTTTGGTATTGATTACTTTAATAAAAACCATTTCAACAAACAAACTATAAATCGCAGTATCTTTGTACTTTCCTGGTAAGCTTTTCAAATTTATGGAGGAAATTTTTTATTTTAAAAAATTTGAATTACTATATTCTTTATTAATTTTGGCAATGTTCTTTCTATTCCTAGAAGACTAAGATTAAAGTCTGTTAGTGTTTTCCATTTCTTTTGTGCATATTTGATTTCTTCTTTTTATTTCCCTATAATCAGCACTGATACCACTCCCAGAGTCTTGTTGATTGTAAAGAAGAAAGAGCCTGGGTGGGTAAGCCTCACATTCTTCACTCTTTGTGCAGATCAGGATACTAAAAAGAGATGAGTTAACATAAACCTGAGTGGGCTGTTAACCTTTTTTCTCTTCGGGAAATGTAGATGCAATAACATTTCCAGCTGAAAGACTTATTCTGAGTTCCTAATGTTAAAGAATGCAAATGAAGTATTTTGTCTTCTCTGTGCCTGGAGGTGTTAGGTAAGAAAATAGAAAGAGGTTTCCAGGATTAGTTTCACAGATTTCCTTTATCATGTAAAACCTTAGACTGGTTGCACTGACAAGAATCAAAGAAAGGCAATGTAGAAGACACCCAGAGAAAATTCAATAACTTGTTTAGCAATAACACGGAGAAAATTTGAGTTAACAAAAACAAGCTTTCGGATGAATTTTAGCCTCCCTCCTTTAAAGAAATGCTAGCTTTAATACTAGAACGCTAATGCAAATACATTGCCAAATACTGTTAATCAGTTTAAATAATACTAAATTTCCTTAGGTAAAATTCTTAAATGTATCACTCAGCTATTTTTCAGAAGTTTCTTTCTGCTTTACATAATAATAGCAATAATACTTTAATTAAACATATTGATACAAATTTTAGTTTTTCTTTTAGATGTATCTTTTAAGAAGATAAGGTAAGAAGAAGGTAAGAAGGTTCACATTTTAATGTGGTATACATTGCTAAGGTCCTCCTCATAGAAGCTGATCACAGGAATTTGTTTTGAAGTTGTAATTTCTTTCCTCTATACCTCATATAAAATACTTTTATTTTACATCCCTACAATTTGAATATTTAAAATGGGCTGTTTTCATTTCTCCCTGAATCAATTCTTTTTATTGTTTCATGAACAGGAAAACTAATTGGTACCTTTTTGGTTGCAAAATAATATTTTTCCAGTTAGACTTTGGAATATCACTTACAACAACTATGAATGTAATTAGCAATTTTACAGTTTAAGCAAAAGAAATGAAGATTTGATAACACTTCACTTAGCGTGAGGGTCTGTTGCTGTAAATGCCCAATGCCACCCCTTCCGGCTCATGCCTCACAGTCCACTTATACTTAGTGAACTGCTAAGAATGAAAAAGAACAGGAAGCTGGTAAACTGGTGAAAGGCAAAAGATCTTTTGTTTAGTCCGTCAGATCAGATATTAAGTTTAATTTTACAGCCAGGCGCAGTGGCTCACGCCTGTAATCCCAGCACTCTGGGAGGTCAAGGTGGGCAGATCACAAGGTCAGTTGCTGGAGGCCAGCCTGGCCAATATGGTGAAACCCGCCTCTACTAAAAATACAAAAAAAAATTAGCTGGGCATGGTGGCGCACGCCTGTAATCCCAGCTACTCAGGAAGCTGAGGCAGGAAAATTGCTTGAACCAGGAAGGCGGAGGTTGCAGTGAGCCAAGGTTGTGCCATTGCACTCCAGCCTGGGCGACAGAGAGAGACTCTGTCTCAAAAATAATAATAATAATAATTTTACAACTTTTTATTTGGCTTTGTATATCCTCTGAATTGTGTGTTTTTTCTATTTTCTTTGAAAATATTTACAATTTCTTTCAAAATTTGCCGCAAGTCAAAATCCTCCCACATGTCTTGCTTAACTTCAGGATTTCTGAAACATATCAAGTTTTTGATTCCATTGTGGATAGAAATAATAGTTGTATAGTTTAGGTAAAGTATGCTGAACCTACAGTTGGGATATTCTTGTTTTAAGCACTTAATTGCTGTGTTTTACTACCGCCTACATTATAAAGCTTATTTCAAATACTGAGTAGAATATTAAAATAGCAGATATCATGATTCTTTTTTTTGAGACACAGTCTTGCTCTGTCACCCTGGCTGGAGTGCAGTGGCGCGATCTCGGCTCATTGCACGCTTCGCCTCCCGGGTTCACAAAATTCTCCTGACTCGGCCAGGCGCGGTGGCTCAAGCCTGTAATCCCAGCACTTTGGGAGGCCGAGACGGGTGGATCACGAGGTCAGGAGATCGAGACCATCCTGGCTAACACGGTGAAACCCCGTCTCTACTAAAAAATACAAAAAAGTAGCCGGGTGAGTTGGCGGGCGCCTGTAATCCCAGCTACTCGGGAGGCTGAGGCAGGAGAATGGCGTAAACCCGGGAGGCGGAGCTTGCAGTGAGTTGAAATCCGGCCACTGCACTCCAGCCCGGGCGACAGAGCGAAACTCTGTCTCAAAAAAAAAAAAAAAAAATTCTCCTGACTCAGCCTTCCAAGTAGTTGGGACTACAGGCGCCCACTACCACGCCCAGATAATTTTTCTGTAGAGATGGGGTTTCACTGTGTTAGCCAGGATAGTCTCTATCTCCTGACCCCATGATCTACCCGCCTCGGCCTCCCAAAGTGCTGGGATTACAGGTGTGAGCCACCACGCCCGGCCTATGATTTCCAATTAATGACCTTGAGCACAATTCCTCACAACACTTAGCACTACTCTAACCCTAAAACCTGCTAAATTCACCCTTTATTCTGATTAATAGCAATGATGCAATGAAGTGAAAGTGACAATAAGATGTAGTAGATGGACCCAAGTTGACATTTATTTATCTGTAGGTGGGAAACAATTCTAAGTTTAAAAATAAATTAAAAGAACAAGGAATATAATACTAACAAAAACTACAATATTTATTTACTAGTTTATTTCATACTATTTACAAAGCATTGTATTAAGGCTCACTTTATCACTAAAAAAAATTTTATAGATTAGCATTTCAGTCATCAGATTCAAATTTGTTTACAAAGTTAGAAAGTCTTCAATTGATTCTAAAACAATATTGTAGTATCTATGACACTTCACAGCTCTAAAGGGCGCTTTTTTTTTTTTTTTTTTTTTTTTTTTTTTTTTTGGGGTTTCGGTCTCTCCCCCCGCCGCCCAGGCTGGAGTGCAGTGGCTGGATCTCAGCTCACTACAAGCTCCGAAGGGCGCTTTTTTATATCTTCTCCTCCTCAAAAAACAAAAAGGAGGGAGCCTAAGAAACAGCAGGAAATAAATGGTCATCACTGCTTAACATGTCAGTAAAATGAGGATCTTCAAGATGAAATAAATTGCCCACAGTCATTAGACTGGTGAAGTGACAGAGATAAGACTAAGACACAAACCAGCATTTTGAATCTGCAACTCAATCACCTTCTCAGGCCCATCTCACCTGCTTGTAAACAGGTGCAAGTGGCCCGTGCTTTTTCAATAAGCTAAAGATTACTGGGAAGTAACCAGACATCAGGTTTGCCTCGCACACCCTTGAACACATCTATTACTCAGCGTCCTAACTGATTAGTGTCCCTTTTCACTCTCAGAAGCAGGCTGGTTTAAGTAGACATGGTTTTCACACTCAAGGAGTTTATAGTCTAGTAGAACAAACAATAACACATGTACCAAAAAATAAAAACAATACACGGTAAGAGTAGTCAGTGCACTAGAAGAGGTAAAAATCAGACATGGTGAACAGAATACAACAAGGGAATCAAGGACGACTTCACAAAGGAAGGAGCACTTGAAGGGGAAAAGGACAACTAGGATTTGGAAAAGTAGCATGGGCAAACAAACATTTAAATATTTAGGAAAACACCTCTCTCACTGATCTGTAAACCGTTCTTTTTTTTTTTTAAGACAGGGTCTGGCTCTGTCACCCGGACTGGAGTGCAGTGGCGTGATCTTGGCTCACTGCAACCTCTGCCTCCCAGGCTCAAGGGATCCTCCCGCCTCAGCCTCCTGAGTAGCTGGGACTACTGGTACAGGTGTCAACCGTTTTTTGATCATCAGAGAACAATAATGATCCTGCAAACAACCAGTGCTCATCTATAAGGATCTCCTCTCTTTTTAAGTCCTACAACAACTAGATTTCAATTTTATGCATCTTTGATGTCTGCTTAACACAGTCATGCATTCATTCATCCTACAAATAGCTGCCAACACCTACTCTACGTCAGGCACTGTGCTAAGCCTAGGAATTCAACGATGGACAAGACAGAGGTACACCAGGGCCTCGCTTAGTTGACTAACTAGAAAGACAAAAATATAACACAATTAAAATCAAAATAAAGCGTAAGTACTGTGGTAGAGAATTAGAAAGTACTCTAGGAAACTAATAATGGCAATTGAACTAAAGCGAAGATGGATGGGAACTTCGTTAGCCAACTCATAAATTTACTACAATGATATTTTCATATGTGAAGTGGCGATACTGCAATTATCAACTGCATAAATAATAAAAGACAAAGGAAATTCTTTCCAAGATACAAATTCCTCCCCCTTTACTTCAGAGAATTTCTTCCTCCAATTCATATTAAGTACTCTTACAATTTAACTTGTTCAGATTACCTGAGATTTGTCTTTCTTAATAATTCCAACCAGAGCCTTTGTAGCCTTCTAAATGAGACTTGAAAATGCAATCTTCTCCTTACATTAAAGTCAACCCTTGTAAGTGATGAAGGAAAAAGCTGGCATTGTATATAATAGAGTAAGCTTCATTTTATGTCAACTACCAGCAAGCGTAAAATCTCAGCAGAATGATATTCTCACAACGTTGTAGCAGCCAGCGTGACTTCCTTAGGTGTATGTTATCACCCTATCCCCAGCCATTTGAAATATGACTGACACCAACTGTAACCCCTCACTTCCCATGCCACTAGAATCTTACAAAACAAGTGTTGGGCAGGATTTTAAATTATATTCTTGTATTTAAAAGAAAGTCAGGAATTAGAAGCAGTGGAGTGTAAAGGTTAGAACAGGGACTGTGGAGCCTGCCTTCACTCCAGTTCCACCATATACTACCTGGTTGGCCTTGGATGAGTTCCTTGGCTGCTGTGTGCCTCCGTTTCCCTATCTGTGAGGATACGTGAATTAATAAATGTAACACACTCAGGATGAAGGTGACCCATAGTAAGCTTAAGTGTAAAGGGACTCCGGAGTCTCAATCACACCACTGTTGGCTGCTGAGGCCTCCCAACCTTCCTCCCTGGGCGGAGATCTTTCCTGTGTTCCAGGGGCCTCATTCCTGAGACAGTAATAACACTTCGGTAAAATGTTGTGCACTTGAAACCTTAAGAAACTTACGAAATCACAACTGTCGTGTGCTGAGACGCACTTCCGACAGCTTTGAAATAGTTTACTGACTTTATCATCGCCTTAAACACTTCTAATACAAAAAGGGTGCTTGGAAGTACTATGGTTGAGAATGCTTTCTGGTTTGGGGAGGGTTGTTTTTTTGTTTTGTTTTGTTTTATTGGAAGCAGGATCTCTCTCTCTGTGTGTGTGTTGCCCAGGCTAGAGTGCAGTAGTGTGATCACTGCCACCTTGACCCCTAGGGCTCAAGTCATCCTCCCACCTCAGCCTCCAAAGTAGCTGGGACTACAGGTGTGCGCCACCATGCCTGGCTAATTTTTTTGTATTTTTAGTAGAGACAGGGTTTCACCATGCAACCAGGCTGGTCTCAAATTCCTGACCTCATGATCCGCCTGCCTCGGCCTCCTAAAGTGCTGGGATTACAGGAATGAGCCACCATGGCCAGCCCCTTTTTTTGATTTTTTGTAGTGATGGGGTCTCCTTATTTTGTCCAGGCTGGTCCCAAACTCCTGGGCTCAAGCAATCCTCACGCCTTGGCCTCCCAAAGTGCTAGGATAACAGGCATGAGTTTTTTGGTGTTTTGTTTTGTTTTGGAGACAGGGTCTCGCTCTGTCGCCCACGCTGGAGTGCAATGGCACAATCTCAGCTCACTGCAGCCTCCACCTCCCAGGTTCGAGGATTTCTTTCGCCTCAGCCTCCCGATTAGCTAGGAGGGACTACAGGCATATGCCACCACATCTGGCTAATTTTTAGTAGAGACAGGGTTTCACCATGTTTGCCAGGCTGGTCTCGAACTCCTGACCTCAAGTGATCCACCTGCCCAGGCCTCCCAAAATGCTGGGATTACATGCGTGAGCCACCACACCCAGCCACGCTTTTTGGTTTTAAAGGCTCAGTTTTGACACTGAGTTTATCATATTTGACAATGCTTTGACTCTTTATTTTAATAATGCTATTTAATTACAAATCAACTTCAAAAGCCCTTTTGAATTTTTGGCGTTACTATTCACACTAGAAGTTGAACACACAGGAATCAGAAGTCAATATAACACATAAACAGCCATCAGAGATTACGTGCATGGTCTTCAGAGAACATTTCGTAAGGTCCACCCACCTTATTCATCAGAAAACAGTGCTCTGATTGTATAATATTAATTAGTCATGAGACATTTTCAACTATTATAAGAGGAAGCTAGATTCTAGTTAAGGCCTGCCAAGAAATGAAGGGCAACACCTCATGAAATGACAACTAATTTGAAATACATTCTCTGTCCTCTTTATATTACCAATAACAAAAAACCCTAAAGGGATTTGGTGCTTTTCCAATATGGCTGTCCGACCTAGCAAAGAATTTTCAAATTAACAACATGTAAATTGATTCCAGGGTATTTTTAGTGAGAGGACAGTCTAGAAATGATGTTAAGCTGAAAAAGGTCTCATTTTATGGATTTAAAATAATAACACAGCCGGGCACAGTGCCTCATGCCTGTAATCCCAGCACTTTGAGAGGCCGAAGCGAGGGGACTGCTTGAGTTCAGGAGTTTGAGACCAGCCTGGGCAACACATATTTTTTTAAAAAAAGAGACAAGGTCTTAGGCAAAGAACTTAAGCAAAGACTTCCTGACCAAGAACCCAAAAGAAAATGCAACAAAAACAAAGATAAAAGATGGAACTTAATTAAACTAAAAAGCTTCTGTGCAGCAAAAGAAAGAATCAGCAGAGTAAACAGACAACCCACAGAATGGGAGAAAATCTTGGCAATCTAAACATCCGACAAAGGACTAATATCCAGAATGTACAACGAACTCAAACAAATCAGCAATTAAAAAAAAACAAACAATTCCATCAAAAAGTGGGCTAAGCAGCAATTCCATTACTGGGCATATACACAAAGGATTATAAATCATTCTACAATAAAGACACATGCACACATATGTTTACTGCAGCACTATTCACAATAGCAAAGACATGGAACCAACCCAAATGTCCATCAATGATAGACTGGATTAAGAAAATGTGGCACATATATAACATGAAATACTATGCAACCATAAAAAAGATGAGTTCATGTCCTTTGCAGGGACTTGGATGAAGCTGGAAACCATCATTCTCAGCAAACTATCAAACGATCAGAAAACCAAACATTGCATGTTCTCACTTATAAGTGGGAGTTGAACAATGAGAACCCATGGACACAGGGAGGGGAACATCAAACACTGCGGCCTGTCAGGGGTTCTGGGGCTAGGAGATGGATAAGATTAGAAGAAATACCTAATGTAGGTGACGGATTGGTGGGTGCAGCAAACCACCATGGCACGTGTATACCTATGTAACAAAACTGTACATTCTGCACATGTATCCCAGAATTTAAAGTATAATAATAAAAAAAAAAGTAGGCTAAGGACATGAATAGGCAATTCTCAAAAGAAGATATACAGATGGCCAACAAACTTGAAAATATGCTCAACATCACTAAGGATCAGGGAAATGCAATTCAAAACCACAATACGATAGATAACACCTTACTCCTGCAAGAATGGCCATAATCAAAACATCAAAAAATAACAGATGTTGGCATGGATGTGGTGAAAAGTGAACACTTCTACACTGCTTCTAGGAATGTAAACTAGTACAACCACCATGGAAAACAGTGTGAAGGTTCCTTAAAGAACTAAAAGTAGAACTACCATTTGATCCAGCAATCCCATTACTGGGTATCTACCGAGAGGAAAATAAGTCATTATACAAAAAAGATACTTGCATACACATGTTTATAGCAGCACAATTTGCAATTGCAAAAATATGGAACCAGACCAAATACCCATCAATCGACAAGTAGATAAATAAATTGTGGTATATATACACCATGGAATACTACTCAGCCATAAAAAGGAATGAAAAAATGGTATTTGCAGCAACACCAGTGGAATTCATTATTCTTTTCTTTTTTTTCTTTTTTTTTTTTTTGAGATGGAGTCTCGCTCTGTCGCCAGGCTGGAGTGCAGTGGCACAATCTCAGCTCACTGCAACCTTCGCCTCCCAGGTTCAAGCAATTCTCCTGCCTCAGCCTCCCAAGTAGCTGGGATTACAGGCACGCGTCACCACATCCAGCTACTTTGTGTATTTTTGGCAGAGACGGGGTTTCACCATGTTGGCCAGGATGGTCTTGATCTCTTGACCTCACAACCCGCCCACCTTGGCTTCCCAAAGTGGAGACCATTATTCTAAGTGAAGTAACTCAGGAATGGAAAACCAAACATCATATGTTCTCACTCATAAGTAGTAGCTAAGCTATGAGGAGGCAAAGGTATACAAATGATACAATGGACTTTGGGGACTTGGGGGAAAGGGTGGGAAGGGGGCGAGGGATAAAAGACTATACCTTGGGTACAGTGTACACTGCTTGGGTGTTGGGTGCACCAAAATCTCAGAAATCACCACTCAAGAACTTATTCATGTAACCAAATACGACCTGTTCCCCAAAAATCTATTGTAATAAAAAGAGTGCCACTCCCATGACACACATTTACCTATGTAAAAAACCTGCACATGTACCCCTGAACTTAAAAGTTTTTTCAGCAATAAAATAAGAACCTTATAGTACTGAGAAACAATTTAAAAAATAATTATTGTTGGCATAACTAGTCAAGATATAGCTGTAAAATAATTGTTTGACTCTAACTCATGTGTAAACACCCAAATTTAAAAAAAACACATCCTTTAAAGTAATATAATTCTCCATTACAACTCTGGATGATATCACAGGCCATCCAGACCTCATATAATATATTATCCCCACCTTGTGGTCAGCTTCATGAAAGTGAACAGACTAAAAATAGCATTATTTCCCATATCTGCCCAAAAACCTCTCCAGCCTATCACAGATCCCAATTGATGTATTACCAAGAATTTGTTCTTCCCATCCTGGTCTGAACATACAAAGTCATAATCTTTATTCTTTCTTACAGTGATTATCCTCTTTCTCCAATTTTTTTAAATCATGGAGGATAATACCTAATCCACAGACTCAAAAATTAATAATCAACAAGTATAAATCTATTAAACACCCATGGAATGGAGTATTTTTAAACTTCTTTGTGCTTCAACCCTACATCTATTAGGGCTCAAATCCTGTATCAGTATAGCTACATTTACAGTTGTGGGAGTGAGTCCCTGGACTTTTCTAGAGCATAATTCAAATATTTTGGGAAAACAAGGAATTTTACAAATCTAATCTAACACTAATGTTTACACAAGCTACTACATGTTACATATATTTCATCATTGCAATTAATTCTCAATGATCCATTGAAAATTTTGAATTCTGAAAATAATTCCTTCACAGCATCCCTGAATTCACTGCACACATTCTCAATTGGCATACACTTAAGAGAATATAAATCTAGTATTATTAAATACAGTTACTAGGCAATATACATTAACTTATAGAAAACATTCTCAGATTTCTTCTATGCTATCCCTATTTTGTATTTTCTTCTTTTTTTTTTTTTTTTTTTGAGATGGAGTCTCACTCTGTTGCCCAGGCTGGCGTGCAGTGATGTGATCTTGGCTCACTGCAACCTCCGCCCTCTGTTCAAGTGATTCTCCTGCCTCAGCCTCCTGAGTAGCTGGGACTACAGGAGCATGCCACCACACCTGGCTCATTTTTTTATTTTTAGTAGAGACAGGGTTTCGCCATTTTGCCCAGGGGGGTCTCAAACTCCTGGCCTCAAGTGATCCACCTGCTTCGGCCTCCCAAAGTGCTGACATTACAGGCGTTAGCCACCGCGCCCGGCCCCTATTTTGTACTTTCCATATTACTGTACATTCCGCATTTATTAGCAGAAATAACTGTACCAAATAATTTTTTTATTCACATGGTCACCCAAAATCTTTCTTGTGGCCATATCTAAATGTGTGCTTATGGACAACACAGACAAGTGTGTATTAAACTAAATATATTTGTACAGATACACAACTGTTTCAAACATCATATCCAAACCATTGAAGGGTATATTTTTGCCTAACTAAAAAGCCCTACTCTACTTTTGGCCTTTCTCTAATGGACATTTTTACTAAATACTTGTATAAAGCCACACCAAGACACTGAGTGCCTAATTCAATGATGCACCAAAGCTGAAAAAGAACTACAAAACATTAATTCAAACCCATTTTAACCAGATGGAATGACAAGACTGAAATCACAGAGAAAACTGAATAATTTTTAAGACTCAAACTTCTAATAATAAATACAATGAAAATGCACAATACTTCCAAGCAGGAAACTAATAAACATTATTAAAATAAATTTAGCTGGGCACAGTGGCTCACACCTGTAATCCCACCACTTTGGGAGGCCAAGTCAGGCGGATCACCTGAGGTCGGGAGTTCAAGACGAGCCTCACCAACATGGAGGAACCCCGGCTCTACTAAAAATACAAAATTACTCAGGCGTGGTGGCACATGCCTGTAATCCCAGCTACTCGAGAGGCTGAGGCTGGAGAACCACTTGAACCTGGGAGGTGGAGGCTGTGGTGAGCTGAGATCGCACCATTGCACTCAAGCCTGGGCAACAAGAGCAAAACTCCATCTCGAAGAAAGGAGGGGAGGGGGAGGGGGAGGGAAGAGAAAAGAAATTTAAGAAAACCTGTAATCCCAACACTTTCGGAGGCCAAGGTGGGCATATCACTTGAGCCCAGGAGTTCGAGACCAACCTGGGCAACATAGTGAGACCTTGTCTCTGCAAAACATAAACAAAATTAGCCAGGCATGACGGCTTACGCCTGTGGTCCCAGCTACTGAGGAGACTGAGATGGGAGAATCACTGAGCCCAGGAGGGTGAGGCTGCAGTGAGCCATGATCATACCACTGCACTCCAGCCTGGGAGACAAAGCAAAACTGTTGAAAGAAAAGAAAAGGAAAGAAAGAAAAAAAGAAAATGAAAGGAAGGAAGGAAGGGAGGGAGGGAAGAAAGGATAAAAAGAGAGAAACAAAGAAGGCAAATTTTCTTAACTATATGATTCTATTTATGGAAAGTTCAAGAAAATAGGCAAAACTAAACTCTAGAGTCACAGGATGCATACTAAGGAGGTGAAAAGTATAAAGAGAAGCAAGAACATGATTCCCATATTAGTTAGGACAGTGTTCCTGGGATGGGAGGAAGGAGTATCATGTGAAGGGAACATGCAAAGGGCTTCTAGGGTGCAGACATTTGTCTTATTTTTTGACCTAGGTAATATTATGTGGGTGCTCACAATAATTTGTAAAGCTGTACATTTATATTATGTGCATTTTTCGGTATATATGTCCTATTTCATCATAAAAAAATAGGTAAATATTCTAAACAGATAGATTTCAGTTAATATAATGAAGGATTTTCTAACCATTAAAGCTGAGGAAGACAGAAAGCTCTATAGCAAGTACTGGCCAATTACAGCCTACAGGCCAAATCCAGCCCACCACATGTTTGTAGTCTATGAGCTAAGAAAGGTTTTTCATGTTTTTAAATAGTTAAAAAATATCAAAAGCAGAATAATATTTCATGACATATTAAAATTACATTTGAGTAATTTGAAATTCCCATTTGAGTATTCATAATGAAAGTTATATTGAAACACAGCCATACCCATTCATTTACCTATAGTCTAGGGCTGCTTTCACACGACAACTGCAGAGCTGAGTATTTAGAACAGAGTTGAATGGTTGTGACAGTATGGCCCACAAAGCCTAAAACACTTATTATCTGGCCCTTTACAGAAAAAAAGCCTGCCACATGCTGGTCTATATGATGAAAGGGCTTAAGATTCCAGTCATCATAAGCTCATGCAACAGTTCAATAGCCATCTTACAGAGACACCTTAGAAGCCATTTCTGTATTTATAAATATCTGCCTACTTAACAGAGAATTTCGAGTATTTAACTTTCCATGAATGGCCTAAAGCTAAATAATTCATCTCTTATTCATTTGTTCATTAAGCAAATATGTATGAGACAGACACTGTCCTAGGTACTGAGGAAATAGCAACAATCAAGAGACAGGAACTCCTATGGTTGTGTAGGTTGTATTTTATCAGGGGAGAAAGACAAACGAATAAAATGTACATCAGGAAGCAATAACTACTATAGTTATAACCTTTCCCCCCTCTCTCTTAGTCCTGCCCTGGCCATGTAAGACGTGCCTACTTCCTCTTTGCCCTCCACCATGACTGTAAGTTTCCTGAGGCCTCCTCAGAAGCAGATGACACCATGCTCCTGCAGAATCGTGAGCCAATTAAACCTCTTATAAATTACCCAATCTCAGGCATTTCTCTATAGCAATGCAAGAACAGACTAACACACGGCCTCACAGCAAAGGTGGGCAAAGATGATACCAAATTTCTTGCCATTTGCTGAATTGAGGAAAATGGCAGAAAGCGACAGCCTCACATAGAATGCTCCCGTGAAGTATTTCAATGCTCACAGGGGTTTTCTGGAAAGCTTGAATGGTATAAACAAATTCAAGCCCAGTACCCAGGGCCCTTCACCTTCCAGGCTTACTCTTACACTCAGAGGTCTGTCACCGCTCATGGCTCAATGCAGCACCCCTTTTTCTGTCATCCCCACACTATAGCCCCTTCCTGGAATGCCCCGTCCACCTGTGTGCCCTCATTCTTCTCCATCATCTCCCCTGCCTAAATACTACCTATCTTCAAGGCCTACTTCAAATGCCACCTTCTTCATGAAACCTTTCTGGGCACCTCTCCCCCATCAAAATGGATCACTTCGTCATCTGACTACCCTCAATAGCCAGCTGTCCTCTCCTGGGAATCAGAGAAACTCCTCCCAATATCTCCTCCCTGCTGTAGTCCTATAAACTTCTTCAGGGTAGGGAAGCTGCTTCATCTTTATATTTACCAGCATCTGCCACATTAAAAGATGTATGTCAAACAAATTAGGTAAGTTCCAAGGTCTTTCGAGCTCAAAAAGTCCATGATTTTCTTCTATTTTCTGTACGTTATAACTCTAATGATACCACAATTATGAAACTTAGCATCATAGGGGCACAGAGCATTTATGACAGGAATAAATTCTTAGGGAGGAAACCAACACCTATCCCAATATAAAATACTCCCCCTCATGAATCCTTCGTACACACACATATACGCACCCACACGCACACACACAGACCTTTATGTGAAGTTTGACAATGTTCTCTTCAGCTGTACCCAACCCGCAACCTACTAGAGTTAACCACTACCTTCCTGCACACGACAGCCTTTGATTGCTGCAATTATCATACTGTCCTATAATTATGTGGTTTACGAGACATTTGGTGGCAGAGTTAGCCTGACTTTCCTGAACTGCCCTTTTCCCAAACACAGCAAAAGACCTCTTCAGTTGTAGCCCTTATGAATGGCATAATCTTGCTCCCTGAACAGACAGGAGTGGCAAGAGGCAGCTGGCCCAAACTAGACCTAGCAGGGTTCCTTTTCTAGGCATGGGGCATGGGGACAGAGAGAAAAAGAGGCTTTCCTCTTTTCAGGATCCCTGGCCTACGTCACATAGGCTTAGAGGCGATGAAGTCAGCATGTTCCAACAGGGTCGTGAGAGCCAGACAAGCAGAGGTGGAAAGCAGAGAGGCTTTCAGAAACAGCTCAAAGAATGGAGCATAAACTCAGAGAGAAGTAACACTGACTGCTGGCTACTCTCTGCTTCCAGTGCTGTCTTCAAGACTAACTATCTTCACATTGTTGGATTCCTCAAAGCAACCATGTGTAACGCACAGGTAAGTCTGGCTACCCAGCAACATCACTGAAGGCAACTCACAGCCCTGACATTGCTTCCACAGTAAGCAAAGGTTAATATGCTTTAAGTACTAGGTTTCTAAAATTTAAAACTGAGTATTAGTAACTGACTGGGCACAGTGCTGTAATCCCAGCACTCTGGGAGGCCGAGGCGGAGGATCACCTGAGGTCAGGAGTTTGAGACCGGCCTGGCCAACACGGTGAAACCCCATCTCTACTAAAAATACAAAAATTAGGCCAGGCGGCGGTGGCTCACGCCTGTAATCCCAGCACTTTGGGAGGCCAAGACGGGCAGATCACGAGGTCAGGAGATCGAGACCATCCCGACTAATACGGTGAAACCTCGTCTCTACTAAAATAATAAAAAAATTAGCCAGGCGTGGTGGCAGGCGCCTGTAGTCCCAGCTACTTGAGAGGCTGAGGCAGGAGAATGGCGTGAACCCGGGAGGCGGAGCTTACAGTGAGCTGAGATCAAGCCACTGCCCTCCAGCCTGGGTGACAGAGTGAGACTCCGTTTCAAAAAAAAAAAAAAATATATATATATACACACACACACACACACACACACACACACACACACAAAAATTAGCCAGGTGTGGTGGTGTACGCCTGTAATCCCAGCTACTCAAGAGGCTGAGGCAGGAGAATTGCTTGAACAGGGAGGCGGAGGATGCAGTAAGCCAAGATCGCGCCACTGCACTCCAGCCTGGGTGACAAAGCGAGACTCCATCTCAAAAAAAAAAAAAAAGAAAAGAAAAAAAAGAATATTAGTAACTAAGTGTTCTTTCAGTCCCCAAATCCAATACAAGGGGCAGTTATAGAAGGAATCGAGACAAGCAGATAACTTGAGCCCAGGAGTTCGAGACCAGCCTGAGCAACATGGCGAGACCCCATCTCTACAAAAAATACAAAAATTAGCCAGGCATGGTGGTGCACGCCTGTAGTCCCAGTTACTCAGGAGGCTACCGTGGGAGGATTGCTTGAGCCCAGGAGGCAGAAGTTGCAGTGAGCCATGAGCACACTACTGTACTCCAGCCGGGGTGGCTAGGCAACAGAGCAACACCATCTCCAAAGAAGAAAGAAAGAATCAAAACCCAATACCCGTAAATGGGTTTCCTGGAAAGGCAAGTTCTGTGCCCTACTTTATTTTTTAAGTAATTTCCTCAGTGCCTAGCACAATGGGATAGGAAAATTTTTCAATAAATATATGATAAAGAACAAAATGCTGTTAACCCATTAAACATCCCAGCTCTCCTCTTGCCATAACACATACCCCACCAACACTTTTAGACAGAAATTATTCCAAAAATATATCTCCCAATTCTGGATTTCTCTGCCATTCTCTCAGCTCTGCCTTATTCTGTAGGTCAGCTTTAGCCTCAGGTTAGCTATCCTCCTGGTCACAACATGGCTGCCAGCAGCAGCTAAGCCCTCTCGTTCACAAGGTGGTGGTGGAGAATGCAAGAGAACCTGGCTTCTAATGTCTTTCTCTTAAGAATGAGGAGGTTCCTCTTCCAGGAATCCCAGGCAAGCCTTTCATCATGTTTCAGTGGTCCACACTGGCTTAAGCCTGGATTAATCCCTGAATCAGTAATTGTGAGGGAAGATAAGATGATCCTGACTGGCTTCCACAAATCACCTGTGGTGGAAAGGATGTTGGCAAAGCAAACTTCACTGGAATTTGAGTGTCTGTGTGCAAACATGAGCCCATATACAAGGATGCCAACATACATGCATTCATTTAAGCATTTGTGCAACATAACCTCACCTACTAGCCAGATAGAAAGTCAAAGAAGCGTATTAGTAATGAAAACAACGGAAAGAAATCAGGAGACAAAATCAGAGGAGAAAGAAATTAGAGGAGAGTGGCCACCTTGAACTGGAATACCACAGACACCCTCTGTATCCACACCTACCCCCTAACTCTAACTGTTCTTAGGACATGAAGGGTCAGTGGTTCCCATGGGTTGTCTTACGCAGGTTTTTCAATACTGAAGAATCCAGCCTGAGGAAAATAAACCATTGTGGGAAGAGGAATCTTGGATCTTGGTATTAGATTAACCCCAATAGGCAAGAATGGGGTTTACTGAAAAGCAAATGATTTGCAAAGTATAAATTAGAAGATAGCTTTGTTTTCACAGAGAGCTATGACGCTAAGAACAGCAGGACAAATTAAGGAGTGAGGACGTCCACAGGTGGACGCCCATGAGAATTTAACTTCTTCTACGGCACTGTTTCTTCTTTAAATTTTTCTGCTCCAATGTAGCAAAGTGTTCCTAATCACATAATTCTTCAGTCTGATATGCACTGTTGTTACAGTGATACAGAAGTGCATCACATTAAGTCACCACATGCTTAAAACTCCTCTAGCAGCTCCCCAATGCACTCAGACCCAGATCCCAGCTTCTTACAATGACCCTAACTGATCTGCCCTGAGCCACCTATCCTTTCAACCTCATCTTGTACCACGTGTTTTCTCACTCATGATTCTCCTGCCACACCAGTTCCTTTCTCTATATCCAATCTCTATATTCTGTTTCTCAAATCTGATTTCAGCCTCAGAACATTTAAACCTGCTATTCCCTCTGCCTGGAGAGCTCTTACTCTAGATCTCCAAGTGCTGGCTGCTTCTCTCATCATCAGTTATTAGTTTCAATGTCACAACCTTCTTGGCACCACCACCACCATTCACGACCACCACATACACATGCACACACACACAGACACACACACACACACCGATGACCCTTCTATAGATGTCTGCCTTGGGTCAGGCACTAATCCTTGATCCAATCAATTGTCAATAGAGTGACAGGATCACATGATAAAGAAAGCATGGTAATTTAAACAACAGGAGCTGCATGCAAAGAGGCAAATAGAAGCAAGATTCAAGTATTCATGACCAAACTGAGCTGAAAACGCAGAAATGATTAACAAGCAGATCTACCATGACCTCACTTCTCTAAAAGATCACAACAGCACTGAAGGGCAAAAAAGTGGCAGATTATTACCCCAATTCAATAGTTGTACGTTTTAGTCTTTTTTTCCAGTAAAATGCAGAAATCATCTGTGTCTCTTATGCCTTAAAACCCAGCAAGCATGAAGGGTAGCATGAAAGTCATTCTGAGCACCTCTAAGAGAGTATACATTTGTGTTAATATTATTCATCAGTAAGTAAAGTATGTTTATGATAAGATCAAAATTATTTATGGAAGCAATAATTAATTGTGTTAAGGTATTTCAAGGTACAAATACTTTATTATTATTCTATAAAATTCAAGATTAAAAAAGCCCATCCAAACAAGCACAACATTTTTTTTTTTTTTTTTTTTTTTTGAGACAGAGTCTCGCTCTGTCACCCAGGCTGGAGTGCAGTGGCACCATCTCGGCTCACTGTAAGCTCCACCTCCCGGGTTCACACTATTCTCCTGCCTTAGCCTCCCAAGTAGCTGGGACTACAGGCACCCGCCACCACGCCCAGCTAATTTTTTGTATTTTTAGTAGAGATGGGGTTTCACCATGTTAGCCAGGATGGTCTCAACCTCCTGGCCTTGTGATCCGTCCGCCTCAGCCTCCCAAAGTGCTTGGATTACAGGCATGAGCCACCGTGCCTGGCCCACAAATTTTAATTAATGAAAAAAATGTGGCTAAGTCTTGTGTATAAAAATTTTTTTTTAAATAAAAAGGCATTAAAACAGGATCAAAGAAAGAAAAATATTACTAGAAAACAGTAATTCTGTATCTCTGCCCCTTCCCTCCACAAATAAAACCTTAGTATTTGCCAGAGGAAATGCTGCCTGAACCTCCTATTCTAAATGTGGTGCATCTTAAGAGAGTCTGTGTCAGCAATTGAAGCCAGTGCTGAAGCACAACTATAGCAGACCACTCTCAAAATTCTTAAAAACCCATTTGGGATTTGTCAGTAGGGGGTAAATTAAAGCCTTATGTATTGAGAAGCAAATAATTTGAAAAATGTACAGGGGCAATGAACCCTGAAGTTATCAGGCATCAAAATGACTATAAAAGTGTTTTGCATAGTTGAGCTCAAAAGACCTAAATTTTCTATTTTTCAACTATTTTCTAAAAATGTGTGAGACTGCTAAACTTGGCCCTGAGGTTTAAGATACAAGTTACCAAATGTATCTAAACTATTAGATGATTTGCCTAAGCATCTTTTCTACTTTTTAAGTTGAAATAAAATCTACCCAGCATCTAAATAACCATACAACAGGGTAGATTTCCTGAATCAAATTAAATAATCCACTGATTTTCCTAGTAGCAAAAGTACATGACTACATGAAATATTTATTAGGTATTCATAAGTGGAGAGCAAAAAAGAAACCCTGAGTTAAACTGAAGTCTGGTAATACTGAAAAACTCATCCCAGAAATGTTGCTACAAGTCCTAAACACCTTCAAATCAGAATTCTACCTCTACTATACAGAACTGTTAAAATAGGGAAAAGAGAAACTTCACTTTCATATTAATGATTATCAAAAAAAGATCTTCTTCACAGTTGAATTTTCAAAGATATACTTTATATAGTCTACTTAGTGTCATGTTCTAATTTTAAGTAACTAGAAAATTAAAACATAATCAGTATGATGGGAGTATTTTCTTTGGTCTTTTTTAGTTCTGAGAATGTTTGAAGACTTGAGTTATTTTTACATGGTCTACTTGAAGGTGATGATTTTTTTCGTCCTTATGTTTTACATCTTAAAATGTTTTATAAATGGTAAAAACAGAAATAATCCATTTTCTTTTTCAACAGGGGGCCCAAGCAAGACTGACTTTGCCAAGATTCAAACAGATACTCCCTTCTCAACACAGGATGAATGTGTGTAACAGAATAAAACTTAAAGCTCATGTTTAGATTTTTTTCAGTTTTTTTACTAAAAAGAATCTAATATGTTTACTAAATAACAGACAACAGAAACATGAATTCTACATTGCCATCTATGACCCTTAGTCTAATAGACCAAGTCTTATTAAAACTAGTACAATGTTCATTATGCAAGAGGCAATTTGTCAGTAATTGAAAAAGGTCTACAAAATTAACAAATAAATACTGTGCTGACACTAGAAAGCTGGCAATGGTTACACAAGCTTTAGGCTTCTAAAGTCATAATCAGAACTCTGGAAGATTAATCAACATTTTAACACTTCCCATCTGTATAACTGCTCAAGGTAGTGCTTACTGTCACTTGACAAGTTGCTTAGCATTGCAAAATTTGATAATGCATGTCTTACTGAATTTTTACTGACTTGGAAGAAAATTAAACACCAATTAAAAGCAGATGTCACCTTTAATTCTAACTGGCTGAGAAACTTTTAATTTTTTCACCCAATGCAGTGACAGGATGCATGTAGGTGACAGTTTGGACAGTTAAACATTCAGAGTCACTGATATCCCTCACAAATTTGCAAGCGATTAACCAGAACTTAATCCCATAGGACTTTTATCTGGCAAGCATCCAAAAACAATAGTTTCAAATAGTCATCTAGAAGGTAAATTTACATTTTTTACAAAGGCTACAAACACTAATCAGAACATTACTAAACTAATATTCTCGAGACTTGCATTTTTATCTTCATACACACAAAAATTTTCCAAAACGTTATTCCATGTTGCTCCTGTTAAAACTCTAATTAAAAAAACTAATATAAAGACTTAAACTGTGACTAACATGCCTTTATATTTAAATGATCCAAGTACTAAACCACATCTAACTGGATTTATCGTAAAATAATAAAAGCCTGACTTGAGTTCTGACATTTGTCAATGTTTTTCAATAATGTAAGTCATAAATTCACTCACTTTTGATTCTAACCACAAATTCTGAACAAACCCTCTTAAGCTGCAAGTTTTGACTAGCACCATAAAGTAAGTAGACAGATACATGGGTAGATGTATCATACAAACACACAGAAACAGCAACATCAAAACCTACCTTCTTGCAATAAACCCAAATGTTTATATACATGTAAATAGCTAAACTTAAAATGTATAAAGAATTATAACATTTTCTTCTAAAAACAGCTAGGCCTGAGTTTTTTAATGCTACTCCATCTATGCACGAAGTAACTTGTAATAAAATCCCAAGTTCCAAAAATGCTTCATTATAACATATTTAGTTTTTCTACAAAAAGAAAACTTCTGGATTTTCCCAAACACCACGGTTTCAAAGACAATATGAATATGAGTCCTGTCTCTATCCCCAACAACACTGACCACAGCCTCCACAGTTATTCCTTAATGATCTATGCAAGCTTTCAAAACTCAGAACAAGTTGGTACCTATCAATCAGCAAAGATGGAAAAAATGAGTCCCAGAAGGAATAATCACAAAGATTCCAATTACAATCATTTGATCCCTAAGAACTGAGGCCTATCAAGCCCTTTGCTTCTGAAAACTCACTGCATAACAATCAGACTTGGCTTCGCAGTTAGAAGGGGTACAGGAAGCAGGTTGATCCTATAGCATTCATATCCTACGTCTAACACAGAGTATTTTCACTTTAACAAAGTCTACCATGAAAAAAGAATTTGGAGAAGATGAAACAGAAAGGCAGTCATAAAAAGAGGATTTACGGGGAGAAGCTACCTGTGACAACTTTTGTAGGCCTCATCTTTGCATTTTCATCCTGCTTTATGCATTGCTAATCAGAGATCCACTGGAAGCTTCAGAACCAACTGAAAGGCCTGGCAGGGTATTTGGCTTTCAATTCTTCTACTCTGTTTATTCCCAATATATATTCATCAGGCTTAGAAACAACTCTTGAACAAGGGCAGCCTCTCCACAATGAAATGTAAATTACTGGCATGTGCTGAAACCTGGACTTGCCACCACTAATGAGCACATTAAAGGAAAATGCTCACTAGATGACTGCAACCTTTTCACTTAACCCTGTGTGCACAGAAAGCCACAATTCAACATCAATTAAAGATGCTAGCTGCAAAACAGAGCAGCCTGTCACCACTGTCACTACCTTATAGATGGAAAGTTAGGACATATAAATTGTTTCCATTTCATCAACTAAAAATAGTGTGCAAAATATTAGTAGACATGTGGCTAAGATTTGTGAAACTTCTCTAAAAGTTCCAATACTTTCAGTTTCCTCAGAGAGCAAATAGGATCTAAAGTTTTGGGGAAAAAAAAAAAAATCAACAATGTACTAATCTATTGGTTTATTCACTGATTCAGTCAACAAACTCTAGATCCAGAGATCTAAAACTCACCAGGGACTTGACAAGACTGAACAAAGCTTAGAAGCTTGTCAAGAAAAAAATAAATCATAATAACCAAGTACTTAGATATCAAAATAACAAAATATCTGACTTACATAAGCAAGGACTCATTTCTAGGGCAGAGAATATTAGAACATTATAGTCTATTCATCATAATCTAATCTGCAACTTACAGTGGAAAAATGAAGTGTGACCAGACATCTAGTATTTATTAACTTATTATTTTTATAATTAAAATACATTTTAAAACTTCAATGAGAATTTCAAATACGGTAAATGAATAAAGATATAATTAATATGCTACTGTGTGACAATAGTTTTTCCAAAGAATACTTATAAAGAAGAGTAATACTCATAATACAAGCATATCTGAATATGATTTTATCTCTCTGGTTACCTAAATGCATGCTAAATTCTCTCTTTTTCTTTTTTTTTCTGAGACAGGGTCTTGCTTTGTTGCCCAGGCTCGGGTGCAACAGTGCAATCTTGGCTCACTGCAACCTCCACCTCCCAGGTTTAAGCAATTCTCCTGCCTCAGCCTCCTGAGTAGCTAGGACTACAGGCATGCGCCACCAAGACCAGCTAATTTTTGTATTTTTAGTAGAGATGGGGTTTCACCATGTTGGCCAGGCTGGTCTTGAACTCCTGACCTCAAGTGATCTGCCCGATTCGGCCTCCCAAAGTGCTGGGATTACATGCGTGAGCCACCCCAGCCGGCCAGCATACTAGATTCTTAAAGCCCATAAAAGAGTACCACAACAAATATTATACAATAAAACATTTAAAACCTGGCTATTTTCTCTATGTGGTTTCTGGCTACATTTAAGTTTTCCATATAATGGTGCACAGTGAAACTCAAGCTTTTTAGAACCTTCAGGGCTTCATAAAAACAACTTCAATCAAAAGAACCTGAGTTCTAGTCCCAGCTTGCTGATCACCTACTGGCATGTGATTAGCCAAGGCATTTCATTTCTCTAAATATTATTATTTCTACATCTATAAATTAGAAATAATGACACCATAAGGCACATATACAGGTTTTTTAAAGCACATGTGAAGCTACTTTTCATATAGTATTGGACAATCCTCCAAACAATGGAATCATTATGTATTAATCCATTTTCATACTGCTAAGAAGAAATACCCGCAACTGGGTAATTTATAAGGAAAAAGGTTTAATTGATTTACAGTTCCACATGGCTGGGGAGGCCTCACAATCATGGTGGAAAGTAAAGGAGGAGCAAAGGCATGTTTTACATGGCAGTAGGCAAGAGAGTGTGTGCAGGGGAGCCGCCCTTTATAAAACCATCAGATCTCATGAGATTGATTCACTATCACAAGAACAACATAGGAAAAACCTGCTCCCATGATTCAGTTACCTCCCACCAGGTCCCTCCCACAACACGTGGGGATTAGAGGAGCTACAATTCAAGATGAGATTTGGGTGGGGACACAGTCAAACCATATCACATTTAAGTTTACTAGAAACCTGAAGTCTTCATCCTTCTCCAATTAGACACCCATTCACACCCACCAGCCTATGCAGCAGGAGTTCAGGAGCTTGACTCTCTTTTGCTTTGCAGAAATGTACACTTATCCAGGTAATTTCCTGAGAGGATAAAAACATTTGTCTACCTCTCTCTAGGATATGTATTTCTTCATTACCAAGTTGCTTTCTGGCACCTTAGAACTGTTTTATCTTCTATCTCTTATTATTTACTTGATATCAATCAATGTCTGCAGCTCATCATCCCTGGCGGCTGTTCTGAATCTCTAACAAATGCTGTTATTCCTGTTGCCTACATCCTAGTAACTAAAACCATCCTGGCCAGAGCATGTAAAAAGCAAGTCCTCCAACAAGTGAAGACTTGGTTGCTGACATGGCTGCCCGTACCAACTCAATCAGAACCAGCACGCTGTAGACACCACTACAGATCACCACTGCTGCTTCCACTATTCTCTTTCTTCCTCCCTGTGCTTTGCACCTTATCTCTCCTGCTTCTTTTTCCCGCTGCTAGCTTTTGGGAGGAAAGCAGAACTTTTTCAGACAGCTCTTTATATAGTCCCTTTGGGATCCTGAAATATTCTGCAAGCTAGATACCAAGAGGCTGAAGAAATAAATAACAGTCGTATGGGTAAAAAATAAGGATAGGTGGAAAAAAAAGCTGAAAACATTTTAAGGTTTTGTGTCATGCCACAACAAGCTGTATAATCTCTTCTTCAGAGGTAGCATAGTCCATTAGATGAGCATGGTAATGACAGGGTTCAAATCCTTGCCCTGGCACTAACAGCTGTGTGATCCTGAGCAACTTCTGCTTCTTTGCCTGAAAAGCAGAAATAATAGTACCTACCTATAAGGCTGTTAGGAAGAGCAAATGAGTTAGTACATGCAGAGGGGTGAGAATAGTGCCTGGCACACAGTAAGTGTTCAAAAAAAGTTACTAATTTGCTAAAAGTTTAAATCTCACGCATTCCTAACATGGCCACAATCAACCTTGTTTGCTTGTACTCTTATTTTATCTAAACTCATTATTTCCTGATTGTCTTTCTCTACTAGTCCTTTTAAAACTTCCATTGCTTTTAAATAGTATGATCAAGGATAATGACGGCAGGAATGATAATAAAACTACAGAGTCTTTACATATGGGCCCAGATTAAAGCTACGAAGCATAACAATTACAGAAACAAATTTATCATTAACAAATATGTCTAAAAGACAAAGCCCTATTAACAATAAAAGTCATTTTTAAAAATCAATTTATGATTTTTCATGTAAAAGGAATTTAATAGGAAATAACAGATCCCAAAAAAAATTTCAGTTTAAAAAAAAAAAAAACTAAATAAAAATACATTTCAAATTAGTTTGGTGTGAACGCCAAAGACATTAAACTTCCCTCAAAAGTTTGTCTCATGTGTAGAAATGTATATAAACAATTCCATTAAAAGGTAATTTTCTTTTTTTTCCGAGACAGCGTTTTGCTCTGTCACCCAGGCTGGAGTGTAGTGGTGCAATCTCAGCTCACTGCAGCCTCCATCTCCTGGGCTCAAGCAATCCTCCCACCTCAGCTTCCCAAGTAGCTGGGACCAGAGGTTCATGCCAACACACCCAGCTAATTTTTAAATTATTTGTAGAGATGGGGTTTTCCTATGTGCCCAGGCTGGTCTTGAACTCTTGGGCTCAAGTGATGCTCTGGCTTCAGTCTCCCGAAGTGCTAGGATTACAGGCGTGAGCCACTGTGTCCAGCCGTAAAGAATTATTAATGCCTAGTAAGTAAAGTGGTAAGCAACAGGAATTCAGAAACGAATGAGTAAAAGTCCTTGACTTGACATGGAAGTAATTATCCTAAGGCTAAAAAAGAATGTGGAAGTGGAGCAGGGCCGACTAGTCAGAGGAAGCGTGCTCATTCTGTCTAGAATCTCAGCTTAAAGGCCACACTCTCAGCGAAGACTGTCATCACCCTATCTCAAGAGGCCACCCAGTCACCTTCCAGGACAATGCCTATCAGATTTTCTGGGCTCGGAATCTCTGCATTTTTAAATATTGACAATCTCAAGGAGCTTTGGCTTATACACATTGTATATATCGTTATTTACCATGTTAAAATTAAGAAACTTTAAAAAATATATTTCCAAAGAAAAGTTCATTTTATGTTAACAATTAAAAGTAACATTTTTATGACAAATTCATTAGAGCGGAAATGTTTTACATTTTCTCAAATCTCTTTAACATGTGGCTTAAGACAGCTGGATTCTCAAATCTGGTTCCTGCATTCAATCTGTTGTGATAACATATATCATATAACTCTACTGTTACATGGAAAACTCAACTGCACAATCCTCAGAGAACGAGAACAGGAAAAACTATTACGGAAAATTGTTTACTTCAGAGTGTCTGAAAGGGTCTCAAGAGTCCCCAGGTACCCCAGAACATACTGGGAACGAGTGCTCTACTGTATCACCCACTCTTATTTTATGACTACTGTACATTATGCTGGTAAAATATGCTGTTATTTGTATATAGATTATGTAAATATGTGACCGATTTTATATCCAATATATTTTCTATCACTTGTCACATTCTAATCAGTAAGAGCATACATTAATATAAACGCTGTTATCAAAATATTTCCTTATAAATCAAATATTGTGGCTAAGAAATGCAACACATTATTTTTGTCTGCACTCAACAATCAACTAGCACATAAAAGACAGAATAAAAAGCTAGGAACATGTACATGCGCACACACGTGCAGGTGCAGAAGAGGAACCATAGGTAGGCCGGGAAGTGGAAACATACAGAAAAGAATACTCTCTGCTTGGTACATTAGCATATCACATATTATGAGTCAAAATGGTAACTCAGGAAGCTTGTAATATCCTTAAATAAGGACCAGTCCAGAAACAAAGTCCCAGTGATCATTTCATTATTTCTGCTTCTTTGCCTGTTTTAGAAAGCACGCATTTAAAAGTTTAATTTTAGAACAAACTTGGGGGCAACAAGAATCATTAACTATTAACGGAGATAACTAGTGTTACTCCATTTAATCCAACAAAATCCTGAAGCAATGTATTTCCTTCACTAGAATAAAAATAAAAATCTTTCCAACTGAATTCTAAGCTTAGGGGTCACATACAAATAAATCAATGAAGATAAATTTTAAGACATCACAAAGTTACTATAAGTTAAAAATAGCATTACACGATGAAGGCACAAGGATGTTTCTCAAAGCGTCCCTTCTACATTTAATTCCAGAATTCTAAATTTTAATTCAGCAACTTCTCTGATCTAGCAAAAAGTTAATAAGCACCTACAGAAAGCCTCAGTAAGACAAAAGAATCAAAAAGTATGAGTTCAGGCTGGGTGTGGTGGCTCACGCCTATAGTCCCAGCACTTCGGGAAGGCTGAGGTGGGAGGATCACCTGAGGTCAGGAGTTCGAGACCTGCCTCACCAACATGGTGAAACTCCATCTCTACTAAAAATACAAACATTAGCCGGGCATGGTGGCAGGCATCTGTAATCCCAGCTACTCAGGAGGCTGAGGCAGGAGAATCGCTTGAACCCGGGAGGTGGAGGTTGCAGTGAGCCAAGATCATGCCACTGTACTCTAGCCTGGGCAACAGAGCAAGACTCCATCTCAAAAAATAATAATAAAATAAAAAATAAAAAGCATCAGTTCAGCCTTCTACTTGCATACAAAAAGACTAATCCTTACATAAATCAAGGGATTTTTCTTTTTTTTTGAAACAGTCTCACTCTGTTGCCCAGGCTGGAGTGTAATAGTGGCACAATCTCAGCTCCCTGAAACCTCCACCTCCTGGGTTCAAGTGATTCTCCTACCTCAACCTCCTGAGTAGCTGAGATTATAGGCACCCGCCACCATACCTGGCTAATTTTTGTCTTATTAGTAGAGTCAGGGTTTCACCATGATGGCCAGGCTGGTCTCGAACTCCTGACCTCAGGTGATCCACCCGCCTCGGCCTCCCAAAGTGCTGGGATTATAGGCGTGAGCCACTGCGCCTGGTCAAATTAAGGGCAATTTTTAAAACATTTACTTTATGGTTGAAACATGCCTTTTTTTGCCATGTAATCCATACAGGGTTTTGTTTCTAAATTATTTCTGAAAGCTTAACACAAGAATCAGAAGCTATATTATATTTTAAGATTGAATAGAATGTCAACCTGTAAAACACTGGTCTTTCAACCTGGTGGTTTTGGTCAAAATTAAAATAACAAAACAAAATAAAAATCCCAACAACAATAAAAAAAAACCTCAGTTTACAATGGCTTAAAATAATTGTAAAAAGGCTTATTTCACACCATGAAAAGAAGCCTTTTCTTGAAAGGTCCTCTCACTTGCCAGGAATCAAACTGGACCCCAAGCCTCCCCTAAACTGGTCACTGGTAAGGAAGAGAATGAATCCTAGTCAGGATTTCACTAGTCAGGATTTACCACTGAGACTCACAGAGAAGGGATGGTCACCTAAGATGATGCTAACAACTGGGCAGAAAGGGTGGACGGCAGCATCAACAGCATCTGCTACATTGTCACATTTCAAAAGGGGGTTCAAGAGTCACCTAGGTAGAACTTGAATATTTTTCCCCAATAGTAGCATAAGAAACAGCTGATAATTCTCTTTGGTTCTTTTAGCCTCGGCTGGAGTGATTGAAATCTGACCCATGCATACATGGAATACTCCAGAATTGATTCCATGAGCTATACAAAAAAGGCCAAAAAAGGAAACTGCCCCCATGCCATTTCCTCCTTCCAAGGGTAGTCAGCTTCCTACTTCTGTCTAATTGCGGCTGCTCTCTGGTACCCATAGGTATTATGTAGCTTTTTCTATTTTGTCCAGAATTTATAATTGGGATGTGTGGAGAGGTTGGTTTGATATATAAATATTCTTGGTTACAGCCTAATTTTTATTAGACCCAGTAAAACTGTATCTGACATCTTGTACACTGTTAATGACTGGAGCAATCTTAAACCTCATCCTTCTATGGGAATGAGCCTATCTTACGACGGATATGTGTGGAACTAGAGAATGAACACTAGTATCTTCTCTCAGGTTGCGATTCAACTGCTGAATAAGGCTGGCATATGTGTTCAACTGGATTGTTAAAGTAAGGAAGTTCTGAGAGGGAAAAGAGGAGTCAGTGGTGAGGGAGAAGGATGTCACACCAAGATAGCCTCAGCAGGAAGTAATACACGGAAGTAAATGAAAGGTGATTGGACAAAGTATTTTTAAGAGTTCATTATCTAGCCAGGTGTGGTGGCGGGCGCCTATAATCCCAGCTACTCGGGAAGCTGAGACAGGAGAATGGCATGAACCCGGGAGGCAGAGCTTGCAGTGAGCCAAGATCATGCCACTGCACTCCAGCCTGGGCAACAGAGCGAGACTCCATCTCAAAAAAAAAAAAAAAAAAGAGTTCGTTATCTACAGCTGTGTTTTATTAGTGCTGGCTAGGTATAGTACATTTAATGGGCTAAGCTATTAATAAACGGACAACCTGGGTCTTATACTCTATAATGTTTTTTCCCCTCGGAAAAAAAGAAAATCCCAAGGTGGAAAAAAAATCTTTGCTCATTTGGGTATTTATCTTACCATCTGTACCTGTTGTCTTTTGTCTTGAGTATGTGTCATATATTACGAATGATACCCTACAGTTAGAGACCTAAATTCCGTTACGTTCCTCTCAAGAGCATTTGTTTTGCTTGAACCCGGGAGGTGGAGGTTGCAGTGAGCCAAGATTGTGCCACTGGGCCACAGAGCGAAAATTGTAGCCTGGGCTACAGAGCAAAAAACTATCTCAAAAAAAAAGAGTATTTGTTTTTGTTTTTTGTTTGCTTTGGGAGGCAGTTAATTCATCCAGACTCTCCTAACTGATCTACACATTCAGCGCAATCACAGTCAAAATCCCAAGAGGCTTTTGAAGAAATTAACAGCTAATTCTAAAATCTACATGTATGTGAAGTGTATATAAAAGTATGAAATTTGTATGTAACATGAAATCGCTAAAGCAATGTTGAAAGGGAGCAACAAAGTTGGAGAAATTAACACTCCTGATATCCAAACTTAGAAAGCTAATCAAGACAACAATATCAAGACAGTGTGGTAATGAGATAAAGGCAAACTAGCTCAATGGAACAGAATAGACAGTCCAGAAAAAATACTCACACATGTATGTCCCATTACTTTTTCTATAAGGGTGCCAAGGCAATTCAAAGAGGAAAGGATAACCTCTTCAAGAGATTGTATAGCAAACTGAATAGCCACATGCAGAAAAGCTTAATTTAGATCTTACTTCACACCACATATAAAAATTAACTCAAAATGGATCAGAGATCTAAAACTATAAAACATTAAAAATACAAAACAAAAAACAAGAAAGTCTCAGTGACCTTGAGTTTGGCAAGAAATTACATATTTCTATTTTTTAAAATAATTTATTATTTTGAGACAGGTTCTTGTGTTGTCGCCCAGGCTGGACTGCAGTAACACTCCACAGCTCACTGCAGCCTGAAACTCCCAGGCTCAAGTGATCCTCCCACCTCAGCCTCCCAAGCAGCCAGGACTACAGTTGCATGCCACCAAGCCCATCTAATTTTTGTTACTTTTTGTAGACATGGGGTTTCACCATGTTGCCCAGGCTGGTCTGGAACTCCTGGATTCGGGAGATCCACCTACCCCAGTCTCCCAAAGTGCTGGAACTACAGGTGTGAGCCACCGCGCCTGGCCCATATTATTAAGACTCAAAAGATTCAAACTATAAAAGAAAAAAATCAATAACCCGGACTTCAACAAGACTAAAAGCTTTTGCTCTTCAAAAGATAATGCTGAGTAAATGAAAACAGAACCACATCGTGGGAGAAAATATTTGTAATGATATGTATCAGACAAAAGACTTTTACCTAGAATAAAAAACCCTAATATTTCTAAATAAGACAAGTAACTCAATTTAAAAATGGACAAAAGACTTCACAAACACATTGACAAAAGATATAAAGCAAATGAGCTCAACATTATTAATCATCAGACAAATGCAAATCAAAACCACAATAAGACATCAATACATAGTATAACAGTTAAATTTAAAGGGTGGTAAGAATATGGAGCAACTAGTACACTCATACACTGTTGGCAGAAATGTAAAATTGTACCAACGAGTTTGCAGATTCTAAGATAAAACATACAAATGATCTAGCCATTATACTCCTAGGCATTTACCAAAAAAAAAATGAAAGCATATGCCCACATAACTACTTGTTCATAGCACCTTCAGTTGTAGTTAAAAACTGGAAAACAACTCACATGCCCACCAACAGATGAATGGCTACTAAAAACATAGTGGTAAACCCATACAATGGAATATAAAGGAATGAACTCAGCAATAAAAAGGAATGCAGATTAGGTGCAGTGGCTCACACGTGTAATCCCAGCACTTCGGGAGGCTGAGGTGGGCGGCTCACTTGAGGCCAGGAGCCTGAAACCAGCCTGGCCAACATGACAAAACCCCATCTCTACTAAAAATACAAAAATTAGCTGGGCATGGTGGTGCACACCTGTAATCCCAGCTACTTGGGAAGCTGAGGCACAAGAATCACTTGAGCCCAGGAGTCGGAGGTTGTGCCACCGCACTCCAGCCTGGGCAACAGAGGGGAAACTCTGTCTCCAAAACAAAACAAAAAAAAAAAAACAGGGAATGAAGTACTGATACAATTACACGGATCAATTTCAAAATAATTTTGCTTAGTGAAAAAAAAAATCCAAAAACAGCATAACTTGTGTTATTCCACCTATATAAAATTCCAGTAAATGCAAACTAATCTACGATAAGAAAACAGATCAGTAGTTGCCTAAGCAGGAGGAGGAAGGCTAGGAAGTGGCCGAAAGAGTCAGCAAAGGAGCACCAGGAAGTCTCTGGAGTTGCAGTATACATTCTTTATTCTGATTGTGATTATTATTTCATGAGTGTACACATATAAGTGTACAATTAATTTCTTATGTATGTGCACTTTATTGAACAGCAATTATATTTCAATAAGGCTTTCTTGGAAAAGCTGTAAGCAAATAACGAACTCTGCTTTTTGTTAATCGTACTTATTTACTTATTTATTTTTTTGAGACAGGGTGTTGCTCTGTCACCCAGGCTGGATTCATAGCTTGCTGCAGCCTCAAACTTCTGGCCTCAAGTGATCCTCCTTTCTCGGCCTCCCAAAGATACCACACCCAGCCTGAACTCTGCTTTAAAAATTGCATGCTGAAGTGTATAGGAATAAATTGCACTATTATCTACAACTTAAGTTGACATGCAAAATGAAAATGAGGTAGACTGATAGATGAGTAGAGGAAAACACAAATGAATACATATGTTAAAAACAAATAAGAAAATGTTAACTATAGAATCTACTGGCATTCATGGTACAATTCTTCAAACTTTTCTGTATTTCTTAAATTCTTCGTTAAATAAAATGTTACGGGAAAAAATATTAATAAATGTCCATGGCCCATAGTCCCAGTACTCCCACAAGTCTGTGCAATAGGTCTCTGGCAGTAACATTAGACTAACAAGCATAAACATATTGGTTAGGATGACACTGTCAAATTAAATCTCTTAAACTTATGTAAAGCTACATTACAAATATCCAATGAGTCAACTACCCAGAGCTTGCAGTAAGGAAAGGCATGATTTGGTAGTTATTATAAACAGTAAAACAGTGGGAAAGAGAAATGGTGCAACCACTACGGAAAACAGTATGGCAGATCCTCAGAAAGTTAAATATAGAATTACCATAGGACCCAGCAATTTCTCTTCTAGTTATATACTAAAAAGAAGCAAAAGCAGGGACCCAAACAGATACTTGTACATCAATGTTCATAGCAGCATTATTCACAACAGCCAAAAGGTACAAACAGTCCAGATGTCCATCAACAGGTGATGAAGACACAAAATGTGGTATATCCACACAGTAGACTACTATTCAGTCTTAAAGAGGAAGAAATTGGGTGAACCTTGAAAATACTATGCTAAGTGAAATCAGCCAGACACGAAACAACAAATCTTACATGATTCCACTTATGTGAGGTACCTAGAATAGGTAAACTCATAGAAACAGAAAGTAAAAGGAAGGTTACCAAGGGCTAGGAGTAGGTGGGAAATGAGGAATTAGTGTTTAATATGTACAGTTTCAGTCTGGGGCGATTATACAGTTCTGAAGCTGATGATTGTAAAACATTGTGAATAAAATTAAAGCCACTGAGCCACACTCTTAAAATTGGTGAAAGGGTAAATTTTATGTTATGTCTGCTTTACCACAATAAAAATACATACGTAATTTTAAAACACAACATTTTTTAAATGGACCAAAACAAAATGAGTCTTAATTTCAACTGAATGATATTTCGATCTATGAAAGCTGATTATATGAATTGGGTCATTCTTGTAAATCCAACTACATAAGAGTCAAGGAGTCGGGAAAAAAGTACTCAGGGCACACAGCACAGGCTCCAAGAACTGAACTGTCCAGAGGCCCAGTTGCTAAAACAGCCTGCTGTAACCCTAAGACCAGCTTTACCTAGCAACTGCTGAAACAACCTGCTATCACTCTAAGACTAGTTTTACCTACTGCTGTCACTCTCCTAACCAAGCCTGCCAGCTCCCAAAGCTTTTCAAGTACCAATTAACTTTCTTTCAAAATAATCAGTAACAGTTTTTTTTCTATCTAATAAAACCTTCAACCTTCTCTTTGTTCCTTGGACATGCTGAAGACCCCATGTGTATGTCCCAAATTCCAATTCTGTGATTCTCAAATAAAATATTTAACCTAGAGATTTGTCTCTATATTTTAAATTTGACAGATCATTTTAAAGAAATCTCCTAACTCACCTCAACATGCTTATAACAAAATCATAACATTTTCCCATAGAATCTATAATACATGCAGATGAAATACATGACAACTATAACATAGAGGATATTGATGGGAAGAGAAGGATGGGCTATATGATTGCAAAATTTCTACATTTTACTTGAAATGGTATCATATTAGCTCTAATTAGATTAAGAAAAGTTAGGATAGATACTGCAATCCTAGAAAAACCACTGAAAAATAGATAGATCCAATAGATAAATTTTAATTGAATTTCAAAAATTATTAAAATAATCCAAGGCAGAAAAGGAAAACAGAAGGAAAAAAAGGGGAGACAGAGAGAAAACAAATAATAAAATGCCAGACATAAATCCAACCACCTTGATCATTTATTAAATGTTAATGGATTTTAATGACATTGCATAGTAGTGATGGTTACATAACTCTGTGACTATACTAAAAATCACTCAATTGTACGCTTTTAAAGGGTGAGCATGATGACACATGAATTAAATCTCAATAAAGCTGCTATTTAAGAAAATACACGAAGGCAAACTAAAGAAGAAACAACTTAAGAGTCTAAACATTACAATTTAAAAATAGAGACCATGAGAATTATTTCGAAAACATGACACAACTACATCCTAGCTACAAGAAACACACAGTACTTTCAACATAAAATCACAGATGGAGAAATACATATCACGCAAATAGTAAGAATAAAACACAATCTTCAGAGTCCAACATTAAACAACCTGTCCTAGATCACACAGCTACTAAGTTGTAGAGAAAGAATTTACCTGTCATTCTGACTCCAGAATGAGCTAATAGACGCATAGGGCAGTAAGGAGAGAGCATAATAAGAAAACTAGAAAATAACATTTCAACCTGTCTTAACCTCAAGCAAAGGGGAAAAAAATCCCAGCCTCATCAAATCCCAGATTTTTCTATTGAAACCACTCCCCAAAATCCACAAGCCCTAGAAGTATCTGACCTATCTACATCCTTAAAAGACTCCCTAACTGGAGAGTCTTCCTTTTCAGGCATTCACTTTAGAGCATTTGGTATTCCACATCACATTCATAATCTTCAACAAATACTCTAAAAGCTGAACTTACGCCAACACATAGGAAAAGAAAGGTTCTCAAACATTTCAAAAGATACTGTCATAAGGGTTTTATGAAGTTGCATTCATTAGTTCTTATCAATTATTTTGAACATCACATATGTACAAGTCACAACTAGAAAAATATTATAAAATTACAGGGAAAAGGAAAAAGGAGTCACAGAACTTTCTCCTCCAAATCCAGGGAGACGTCATTAGTTCCACCTAAGAATATCAACGAGTGGCAAAAGGCATCAATATCTCTATGCTGCAGCTCTGGCACTCAGTTACCTGAGCAAAGCTCACTCAGTTACCTTACTCACTAAGTTAGCAAATCCAAGTGAGGATTTGCCTTCACTGGCACCCAAGTTACAAGATGAGAAAAACAAAAGAAACAACTCTACTTTTTAGATGTCTATGATGATACACCAATGGGGAAGAGGGGAAGGGAGCAGAAAGAGAGAAGCCTCCACCAACAGCAAGAACAGGTGCCAGCTAAAGCTATCGATTAAAAACAAATACCACTAACAGCCCAGCCCAGTTCCAATGCATGTGAGAGTCAGTCTGGAACATAAACTAAACATGGGATCCATACTCTCATTTACTAGCTATGTGACACTGGGTAAGGCATTTATTTAACCTTTCAGAGATTGTTCTCTCTTCCATAAAACCAAGAATAAAAATAAGAATACACCATAGGTTGTCATAATGATTAAATAACTTATCTGCAGGTAGGTATTCCATACTTATTTTTGCATTTTACTTTCGAATAATTTTTAAATTTTGCTATTATGAAACACCTTACCATGAACATTTTCTCAAGTATATCTTTGTAAGTGAGATTCTTAAGAGTGGAACTGCTAAATTAAAAAATATATAGACGTTTTATATTTTGACAAATACTAGCAAATTTCTGGGGGCCGGGGGAGGTCTGAAACAATTTACACTTCCAGGAACAAAACTATGTGACCCTTGCCCACACTGGATGCCACAGCTATTTAAAAGGTTTTTGGTTAACCCAACGGCTATTTTAAAAATCACCTCTCATTTTACAGTAGTTACATTTCTTATCTTGCTAAAAACTCAAGAAGGAAAGAAGATAAAAGAGCACAATTACCAAACCTCACACGCTCAGCACAGTTCCCTCCTATGCTTTCAACGCTGAGCATCCTGATGGAACTCACTATCCAACTACATAGACGTGTATCTTTCAAGTACACAGATAGGACCCAAACACAAAACACAAATTCTAACATATGTTTCTCCTGAAGCTAATTACTATAACTTATAATGCTATGTTACCTGAAATGACAAGATCCGATAATATGATTAAAACAACATAGAAAAACCAGAAAGAAAACAAGGAATACTAGGAAGTATCTTCAAGCCAACATCCCACTTTTCCAGAGCAGGTAGTTTCACATTTCAAAGCTCTTTGTAAACTCTGTTAAGAATGTCTTTGCCTCATCCTAACAATCCTCATAGTCTCCCATGGATGGTCCTTTAATGTTCGTGATAAAAGAAGCCTGCAGGGAAAATGCGGAATAGAAAACAATTTGGAAATAAAATCTGTTGGTACAGCACATTAAAATTACGGAAAATCGCTATTTTTATGAGGATTATGTGTATCTTTGTTTTTTCTATGAACTATTTAAGCAATAACAAAAAGACATGATTTTTTTTTTCTTTTTTAGGCAGAGTCTCGCTCTGTTGCCCAGGCTGGAGCGCAGTGGTGTGATCTTGACTCACTGCAACCTCTGCCTCCCGGGCTCAAACGATTCCCCTGTCTCAGCCACCCAAGTAGCTGGGATTACAGGCTCGTGCCACCACACCTGGCCAATTTTTGTATTTTTAGTAGAGATGGGGTTTCGTCATGTTGATCAGGCTGGTCTCAAACTCCTGACCTCAAGTGACCTGCCCACCTCAGCCTCCCAAAGTGCAGGGATTAGAGGTGTGAGCCACCATGCCCAGCCCACATGATCTTTTTCCAGTCATGGGCAGCAGGGACTGTATAAAATCCAATCCCACTTTGTGAAAACTTGGCATAAAAAATTATTAGTCTTATAAAGTTTGGTGTGTTTTTATATTGGGGGAATTTGGCTTATTGTACACCTTCTAAAGCAAATACATAGCAGTTACTCAGAAAAATAAAAAATAAAAAAATCATTTTAGTCCTGGATATTAAGTAAAAACAATGTATCAGATAAAGCACAGATCATTTTTCTAAAAACAAAAACATTCCAATCAAACTGAAACAAAAAGTCCAAGGAAAGAAATTACGTCTCAACAGAAGGATCTACTTCTCAATAGAACCCTTTCCCCACAGAGGCTGCATGTGAACTGTGCCTTCAAGGGCAGGCAGCAGTTAGACATGCAGCAGTTAGACACAGGGGTGGGAGGCCACGCACGCCCACCCAGAGAGCATGAGGAAAGCACTCAGGGCAGAGCCAGCCACACATGGGAGCAGCGCACAGTCAGGCTGGGTGGAGGCACAGCACTGAAAAAAGGGAAACGGGGAAATAGGTTTGGAAAGAAAATTAGTGTGAAAGAAAGGAGACAGCTGTATATTCTACATGTTTTTCTCTAATGTAGAACCCCAGATGGAAATCATCCTTCTTACTTTCATTTACAAAGATACGATCTTATCTCACAATATTTTCTTCCCTAAAGTGATTTGTTTTCTGAAGTGTATTTGTGTATCAACTTATTTTCCATAACATGACTATGAGCACCCAGTGTGTAGGAACCAGATTAGATTCATTTTTATTAATATATCCTTCTCAAAGGCCTAGAACAGATTCTAAAGAAGCATTTTTTGGCCAGGCACGGTGGCTCACACCTGTAATCCCAGCACTTTGCGAGGCCGAGGCAGGCGGATCACGAGGTCAGGAGTTCGAGACCAGCCTGACCAAAATGGTGAAACCCCGTCTCTACTAAAAATACAAAAATTAGCCAGGCATGGTGGTGGCGGGCGCCTGTAATCCCAGCTACTCAGGAGGTTGAGGCAGGATAGCTTGAACCCAGGAGACTGAGGTTGCAGTGAGCCGAGATCACACCACTGCACTCCAGCCTGGGTGACACAGCGAGGCTATGTCTCAAAAAAAAAAAAAAAAAAAACCACCTTTTAATAACTGAAAAATGCATAAACTGTATACAATAAATATTATATATAATATATAAAATAAATAAATGTATTAACTGTATAGGAATAAATGCCTAATACTGGTACCACATCACTTATCTGGGATTTGGATATTCATCTATAGCAGGAGTTCCCAAACTTTTTCTATAAAGGATCATAGAAAAAGTACTTTAGGCTTGATAGGCCAAATGGTCTCTGTCACAACTACTCAATTCTGCTGTCACAGGACAAAAGCAGCATAGACAATGCATAAATGAAAGAGTATGGCTGTGTTTCAATAAAATTTTATTTACAAAAACAGGCAGCAGGCTGCATTTGTCCTGTGGACCGTAGTGCGCTGACCTCTCACCTATACAGACTTAAATGTAATAATACATTACATTATATATATGCACACATACACATTTAAATACAAGTATTATATTCAAATAGTTTTTATAATAACAGAATCTTGGTCAAAATTCCACGGAAGATAAAAAATAAAAAGGGATATAAACAAAAAACTGTAGATATGCCGCATAAAATCTGGGAAACTGGAACCTCTGGATGCGTCCATGTAATTTGCCCTCTCCAGATATCTCTTTAGGCCTTAGTTTTGGACCCACAAAGCAAGGTGGTTAAAATAGACAATTCTGTGATCTTAAGAGCTATTCCAAGTTAAAGTTATAGATTTTAAGTGGAAATTCCATCTAGAAAACAACAACATTCACAAATAATTTCAAATCTGTGGAAGAACAGAATACGAGTACAGTTATGCACCACAGAACATTTCAATGAGGCACCACACGTATGACAGTGGTTCCACAGATTCTAACACTGTATTTTTAACTGTATCTTCTCTATGTTTACATGTTTAGATACACAAATATTTACCACTGTATTACAACTGCCTGTACAGCAACATGTATAGGTTTGCAGCCTAGGAGCAGCAGGCTATAACCCACTTAGCCTAAGTGTGTAGGAGACTCTACCAGGTAGATTTGTGTAAGTAGACTCTGTGATGTTCGCACAAGGACAAACTCGCCTAATGATGCACTTCTCAGATGTATTCACGTTGTTAAGCAACACATGACTGTATGCCACAGAAACAAGTATAACATATTAGAATAAATTAAGACAGTACCTGGCATAATTGATCTAATAATAAACATATGTACAAACGCTAATCAAAATCATATCCTAGTACCTAAAAAATAAGGTTTCAGTACCATCTTGAATGAATATACCTGGAAAAATCAATTTAATAACAAACATAGGTTAATTCACCTATCTGGAAGGGGACATTTAGATCATTAAAAATAACTTTATCCGAAATAGAGGCATTGGTAAGATTTGATATTAAATGCCACAAAATAATTAAATCACTACAATAACTCACTAAACTCCCTAACATATTTACAGTTAAAAATCTGACGTTTTTAACTTTAATTCAAATACCATGCAGTATATAATAAACCAGGTATCATTCATTAGGTGTAATGGTGATTTTCTAAACTTTTCTATTTTTATAATTACTCTTCAAATCAAGAGTTGAGTTTCAGAATAAAAACACTTCACTTTTCACAAACAGTTTTTCAAAGAATTCTTGGGTTAATTAAAATTCTATAATCCATCACTACCCACATTTACAAAAGCCAAGCTACCACACTGCTTTCTGATATAGAAATGAAGAGTTTCTGGTTCATTACCAACTCACCAAACATCTGGCAAATTCTTTGTTTTCTGAAAGGAATCCATAACCTGGATGTACCTTAGAAATGAAAGCAAAAAGCAGTTTCAATTTTATCATATTGCAAAAGCTTTATAAGCAAAATGTATAGTGCATTTATGTATTAATATTTATTGTTCGAGAGCCCTTGAATAGGTATACTTCTCTTATACACTGATCAGTTCTAACTCACATTTCTAGGATCAGAATCAAATTCCAAGAAACTGCCTCCTATATTTACTTTCTCCACACTCCCTATGTCCTAATTGATTTTCCACACAGTACCTTTGTCCTAACCATAATGGGGAGTATACACCCACATACATCTTAATACCCACTAGCATTTGTCTACATTTTTCAACAAAACTCTCTCTTCTTTTCCTGAGGCTAACTTTGTCCACAATTCTGGAGAATTTCACAATGGCTGCTGTGTCAAAGATTTATGTAAAAGGAACCTTGGCAAGATGGATGAAAAACTCTAAATTCTCCTTTCTTTACAGTACTCATGAACTGGTAATTTCCAAAACCCAGACTACTAGGACAGCTAATACATTTTATTCCTGATGGCATTAATAATACTCAGCCACTACCAACAAGATCTTTCTATCAAACTGAACTAAAATGGAGGTGTGGTTTTACTTTTATTTTATGCTCTGAATTTTTTTTCTTCTAATGTCTACTCTTCTTTCCTTCCTCACCCCAAACTTTGCCATTCACAACTACTTTATACTATCCTCACCCACAAGCCACATTGCTGCAATCTACCAGCTTGATCTAATCAAGTAATTTTTGGCTCTCCCACACTGGCCAAACATAAATTTAGCCACTTCAGTATCAGCCAGTGTTGAATATACTTCTAGTAAAATAATTCTGCTAAAAACAAATTCAAATTTCTGAAGGAACCAGTATCATGGTCCAGAAATAGTTATATATTAGCGACTTTTAAATGCTAAACTCAGGCTGGGCACAGTGGCTCATGCCTGTAATCCCAGCAGTTTAGGAGGCTAAGGCAGGCAGATCACCTGAGGTCAGGAGTTCAAGACCAGCCTGACCAACATGGTGAAATCCCTTCTCTACTAAAAATACAAAATGAGCTGGGTGTGGTGGCAGGCACCTATAATCCCAGCTACTTGGGAGGCTGAGGCAGGAGAATCGCTTGAACCTGGTGGGGCAGAGGTTGCAGTGAGCTGAGATCATGCCATTGCACTCTGGCCTGGGCAACAAAAGCAAAACTCCATCTCAAAAAACAAAACAAAACAAAACAAATGCTGAACTAAGCTTTATGAACATGGTACAGAACAATTTAAACTACTGTATCAGGGAAGAAGAGCTTTCATTCCACCAATTTCATTTTATCAACACTCAACTACAGATTTATGTTGGCAAGCTATAGTTAAAATGTTAAAAGAGTTTTACCTTCGCTAACTGTGCTAATAAACTGTAAACATCTATAATATGGGTTCATGAATTAAGTTTTTTATTTAAACATGCATCTTACTGAAACATTTCTTTCAAAAGAAATGTGAGCACTAATTGAAGCGCTCCAGGCTTAATGTTGGTGTTGGATGTCTCCACCCAATTTCAGAGATAACTTTGCATAGTTTTGAACACTGTATATAATTAGTTCTCTGATAATTAAAAAAAGAAAAAAGAAAAAAACACTGTTTCCGATGTCAGAAATCTTTTTTTTCCTTGGATTCCACTCTATTCATACAGAACTGGGGGTGGAGAGAATGATTTATCCTTGTAAATTATGAGCATTCTACTGACATTAACAAACTAAAATAATTACCAAATGTGCTGTTTTTATTTCTGGAAGTGTACTAGGTATACGTAATTTTTAAATTATTAAAATGGAATTTAAACAGAGTCTTTGAATCCTGTTTATAATACAGAATTTTTTAAAATGCTCTTATTACACTGAAAGGGTTAATACTCAAAACTAATTGGGATTTCTTTATTCCTAGCAAATTTGGAAATGAACTGAAACTGCTCCCTGGTGTGAAAGCTGAATCCAGCAGCCACCTGCAGGATCAGCGACCAACACTGCCAGATGCTACAAAGCCTTTGATTTCCAGTAGCGAATTCGACCACATTTAACTCATGTGACATGAACTAACTGCAACAGCATTTTCAATCATTCTTTCCTATTTTTTTTTTTAAATACAAACTCTAGCTTTCTGCTCACTACATATGAAACAGCTGCAGTAGATAGATTCATTCAAACTCACAGCTTGGGCCCTGGTTTTCTTAATGGCTTCCATGATGGCATCCATGTTGAGGTAGCTTTTACTGGTGGGAGCTGGGCCAACACAGACGGCCTCATCCGCCATTTTCACATGAACCTGAGGAGACAAATTTCTGCATTAACAGATGCGCCCAGCAAAAAGAATTACCATCATCTGCAAATACACACAAAATTGCAAATCTGATTGTTCCACATATCATTTATAGAGTCATATTTCTTTTTGAGTATGCACTAAAAAGCAACAATGAAACAAATAAACTCAAGAACTCTATTACCCATGATTTTATTTATTACAGCCTAATTCATTGTCTAAGCAAATAATTTCCATAATATCCCCTACCTCTTTATGTAAAATCACAGCAAACAATTTTAGCTTCCTATTCCGTTCATCAATACATAAATTTGATATCAAAAACTACCTTGTTACATGTAGCCAGGGTAGCCCAATATTTTAATAACGAGCACTCAAGACCAGTTCTAAGCAAGCTCCCCAGGAAGTTGGGATAATTAGAGGGACTGAATGGAGGGATGCAGCGAGTGTCCCTGCACAGCATCAGGTCAGCACCAGACACAAATTAAAGCCTAAGACGAAAGAAAGAGTTCAATATCACAACATGTGAACCAGAAAATCTTGAGAATCATTTAAATACTCTCACATTCAATCTTCATCCATTTTACATTTATTCCTAAAAGAAATGATATGTATATTAAGTTCTAACGCTACTCAAAATTCAGGAATGTATGCTCCATTTTTAAGACTACTCACTCTATAATGTTTAAATGTATTTATTTTGCATAATAGAAGCTAAGCGTTCAATATGAAAAAGAGTAAACTCTAGTTCTAAAAGGAGTCTATTCTTTTTAAATGATGAAAGGATTAGTATCTTTTTAAATGACTTTTCCTAATTTCCTAATGGTCTTCTAGTTTCAGAAACTTCCAGATTACAATTATTTTGCAAGACAGATATATAAAACTGGAACACAAACATACACCTAAACATTTGACCCACTCCTCCACTAAAAAAAAAAAAAAAAAAAAGTCAAAGGTGGCAAATACCTGAGTATTTCTGTTTTAGTTTTCAGTTATGAAATAATTTTTAAATACTTTGTTTTAAATGAGATCTTAAAAAAACAAAAAAGCAGTCCTTTAGAAAGCTAAGAAGTCTCTTTGTCAATTCAATAAATATTTTCCACTTTAGTAAAAAATTATATTGAGTATTGAAAGGTAAAAGATCAGGTAAACGCCCAAGGGATTTTCAGGTCAGTATCTTACTATAAAATATCCAAATATATACATTTGCTAATTATTTAATAATACCAATTGCAGGGAAAAGCAGCCCTGCTTGCAAAGGGCTTCTAAATATCCCTGTGTTCAAAGCAAGGCCTTCCTCGTGGTTATCGTTGCCTGGTACGCCCCCAACCTCAAGTTGCTCTTCTGCCCTCAGACCAGGATGCCCCTCCTCTATTGCCCTATTGCCCTCTGTCCACTTCAGATCCTGTTACTGTCAATTTTGTTGTTGTAATTGTGATTGTAGTTTTTTTCTGTAAGAAAGAAATTGAGTACTTCACAATCCTTTAAAAAGAATACATTTAAGTCTTTGTTTAAACTTAAATCCACATTTGTTTTATTGTCCTCAGATACTACCTATTATAGAAGATGCACTTCAAGTTTCACATCTACCACTGGATCTCTCCCAAGTACTTCAATTTAGGATGAATCTCCTTTAATCTAAACTCTGAGAGTAGTTAGTGCAAATTTTAGCATATAATCTCATCTACCCAACAATCTCATTTTAACTGCTTTGCACACTGTTACAATTTCTCCTCCACCAGATCATAAGGTTATGCCTTAAATTCTTTTTTTAATCTCCCCTAGCCCAATGTTATGTGATTAAAGCTATTTACTCATAGATACACTTGGATAGCAGCTTGCTTAGTAACTTTCATTATCAAATGTTAAAAGCCATTGTCCTTGAAGTACAAAAAAGTTGCAACTTTTATTATCTTTTTTTCATTATATTTGAGGTAAAAATCTACACCTACATAAAGTCTTCTTAATCTTGGCAATACATATGGCAACTGGTGGTTTATGGAGGAAAAGAAAAGATACACATAGGCACATGTGTTTATGTGTCCAAAATTTCTATAATAAACATGCATTCAAAAGTAAAAAGGAGAGAGAGAATCCTAATAGTATTGACATTTTTACTTACAGTCTTTTCTCTAAATACACTTTTATAATGATACTGCATACATAATTTACACCCTTTTGTTTTTTAATAGCATAATAGACATTTTTCCTATTTTATCACAAACGTTTTGTAAACGTACCAAGAACTAGCTCAGAGCCTAATGTATTTTACTGGGTGATTAAGATTGCTCCAGTTAAAAAAAAAGACTGCTCCAATAAACATTTGAATAAATTATGCATTAAAAGCAGGTCAAAACTGCTATGGACTTTACAAAGAAGGACTAAACACAAATTGTTTATAAAGGATTGGTTGGCTTCTTTTCCTCGCTTTGCAGGAACAAATCTTACTTCAGGTGGAGGGTACATTCAAGTCTCAACAAGCCCACAGTCTAGCCCAGGGTCGGTAGTAGCAAAAAGCCATGCAAAAGAAAACATTAGAATTCTCTGCTGCCTTAGTTAAGGAGACACTTAAGAGTCAACCTGGAAAGAACAATCTAACAAACTTTTGAAACTCTATTTCAATTTTGTTGTCATTGTTGTATGAAATGTGTGAGGTGTTTTCTTTGGCTTAATAATACAAAAAACAATATTCAAGCAATGCAGATGCTATTCTGCAGAATGACTTAATATTGCATAGGCTGACTAGATATGTTTGTTTCAAAAATATCAACATCTTGAAAAATATAAATTCCTTTTTATATATTTTAATGGTAAAGGAAATATATAACAACCATGGAAAGTTTAAACTGAGGTAAACTAATCAATTAAGCAGGATTTGCGGGTTATATGGTTTCAAAAAGAAAAGTAAAGCATTTTAAGTACTAACACTAAGTATATACACTAAGTATAGTTTGTCTTCATAAACTTCTCCGTTCTCAGAAAACCAATAGAGATTTTTAAAGCAGATTATTAGTTTTCCCATCAAGCATTTAGTTTTATATTTTGAATTATTTTATTCTTCAGAGAAAAATTACTTGTATCAGCTTATCACCTGCATGAGCCTAATTTCCAAATAACAAGCTAGGAGAACAACAGATGTGTTTTTCATCTTACAGGACTGAGAAAAATCATCTTCTTTATCAACTTTTAAAAAATAAATCAAACTTTTTTTTTTTTTTCCGTCTGGCAGCTGCCATCAGGTAAGCCAAGATGGGTGCATACAAGTACATCCAGGAGCTATGGAGAAAGACGCAGCCCGACGTCATGCACTTTCTTCTGAGGATCCGCTTTCTTCTGAGGGTTCCCTGCTGGCAGTACCGCCAGCTCTCTGCTCTCCACAGGGCTCCCCGCCCCGCCCGGCCTGATAAAGCACGCCGACTGGACTACAAGACCAAGCAAGGTTACGTTATATACAGGATTCGTGTTCGCCAGTGGTGGCCGAAAACGCCCAGTTCCTAAGGGTGCGACTTACGGCAAGCCTGTCCATCATGGTGTTAACCAGCTAAGGTTAGCTCCAAGCCTTCAGTCCCTTGCAGAGGAGGGAGCTGGACGTCACTGTAGGGCTCTGAGAGTCCTGAATTCTTACTGGGTTGGTGAAGATTCCACATACACATTTTTTGAGGTTATCCTCATTGATCCATTCCATAAAGCTAACAGAAGAAATCCTGACACCTAATGGATCACCAAACCAGTCCACAGCACAGGGAGATGCGTGGGCTGACATCTGCAGGCTGACAGCCCTGGCCTTGGAAAGGGCCGTAAGTTCCACCACACTATTGGTGGTTCTCGCCGGACAGCCTGGAGAAGGCGCAATACTACCCTGCTCCACCGTTACCGATAATATAAGTAAAGTTTGTAAAATTCATACCTAATAAACAATTTGAAATAATAATATAAATAATAAAAATATATAAAAATAAATATTAAAAATAAATTTAAATGTTTGGATATAAATAGGATAAAAATTACGCCTGCGGCCAGGCACGGTAGCTCACGCCTGTAATCCCAGCACTTTGGGAGGCCGAGGCGGGTGGATCGCAAGGTCAGGGGTTCAAGACCAGCCTGACCAACATGGAGAAACCCTGTCTCTACCAAAAATACAAAAGAAAATTAGCTGGGCGTAATGGTGCGCGCCTGTAATCCTACCTACTCAGGAGGCTGAGGCAGGAGAATCGCTGAACCTGGGAGGCAGAGGTTGCAGTGAGCCAAAATCAGGCCACTGCACTACAGCCTGGGAAATAGAGCAAGACTCCATCTTAGGGGTACGGTGGGGGTGCGGGGGGGGATTATGCCTGCATTTAAAAACTGTGAGTTAATAGAAAATTTCATATTAGTCAATTAGATGCCTAAAATACATTGAAAAAGACACTCTATTTGGTCCCTGTCCTTATCAAATAGATTGCATCTGAGTGATAAAAAGTGCTAGGCCAGATGTTGTATTCAGTATAAAACTCAATGGTCTCAGTGAAAGCTTCTGAATACCTTCTAAACTAGTACATACTGAGAAAGGTAAAGAAGGCAAGCAGCTTTGGAAATGCTTCTTCATGCCTAGAGATATTCTGAAACCTATCACTCAAGGAGATCTGTAGTGAAATGGACACTATTTACCACAACTGAGAATACAGGAGTTTTCCTTGTGATGTCCTTCAATGCAAGACACTCGGTAGAACACTCCAAGGAAGACGTAATACATACCAGATGCACTCGTTGGCTGAAAGTAGCAATACCTTACATAACCTGGCCAGTCTTCAGTATCCACTATATCTAATCAAATTATCCAAACATTACTAACCAATGAAAATTATCCTGAAAGTAGAATGGTGGATGCCAGAGACTGTGGGGAGCCTGGAATGGGGAGTTACTGTTTAATGGGTACAGAGTTTCAGTTTTGTAATATGAAAAGAGTTCTGGAGATAGATTATAGTGATGGCTGCACAACAATGTGAAAGTACTTAATGCCACTGAACTGTACACTTAAAAATAGTTAAGATGGTAAATTTCCTTATAAGCATTTTACCACAATTTAAAAAATAATAAACTTATTGAGAGTCTCAAAAAAGAGAGAGAAAATTACCCTGAAAGACTAAAGGGTTAAAGAAAGGAAAGCCAACTGCATTAATCTTCATCTGAATAACTGGGGGGGAAAAAAAAAAAGAATCAACCAGATAAAATCTTATTTCTAAAAAAAAAAAGAATAGAACTCTTTCTATTTCATTCAAAGTACCTAAAGATACTTTATACAAGTTTTAAAAAACTAACATTCTGGCATGTCCTTTCCCTGAAAGGCAATTTGATCATAGAAAACAAAATGATTTTTTTAAAGATTCGCTTTGATTCCATTTTGAAAAACTACACATGTAGCACCAAGACGTATTTATTCACGGTTATTTTGGATGGTAGAATTAGTGACTACTATTTTTCTTCTAAGATAACTTACATGATTTTCAAAGTGGTAAAATTTAAAACTACAGGGAAAAAAGAGGATACGTTTTTGCCAGTTACAAAATTCCCAGCCCATTTTCTACAATCCTGTTTTCATCTCACAGAAGGGAACTAATACTGAATCAATCTGGGAACCAAAACAAAGGTGTTTTGGTTTTTTTTGTTGTTTGGGTTTTTTTGTTTTTTGTTTTAGTCTTTGTCTTACAAGCATGCATTCCTGAGGATACAGTAAACAACAAAAGAATGAAAACCAGCAGGAGGAGAACTATCTTCTCATACCACTGAGCCCTTAGTAGAAGCATCAAGGGAGAAGGGGAGGAATGACAGAGAGAAAGGAGACATCAAGTATTCAAGCAAAACCTTAGCAAGAGCCATGTCCGTGTAGCTGGTGGGTACCAGACCACAATGGAAAGGACTGCGGAATAAAGCAGAGGAAGAAGTAGAGTAGGGGTGGGGTTGGGTGGGGCAGGGACTGTCCATATGGTTGGATGTAAAGAATGGGAGAGGCAGAGTGACAGCCGAGAGATAGCTCAGGTTTGTTTTCCTTTATTAGCTTAGGAAACACTTGAACAAATGCCTTTGAGAAGGGTAATGTGCAAAAAAACTAGGTAAAAACACCTGAGATATGAAATAATTCAGAGTAAAAAATTTCTGACAAGCAGTGGCAGACCCAAGAGGCTTCCCACGTGGAGGCTGAGGTGGCAGTGAGCTGTGATTGCACCACTGCACTCCAGCCTGGGTAACAGAGTGAGACCCTGTCTCAAAAAATAACAAATAAAAAGACTAAAACTGCCGTGTGCAGTGGCACAGCCCCTGTAGTCCCAGCGGCTTAAGAGGCTGAGGCAGGAGGATCACTCAAGCCCAGGAGTTCGAGTCCAACCTGGGTAACACAATGTGACCCCATCTGTAAAAATATAAAATAATAATTAAATAAATGAAATAAAATGAGCAAAATGGTAAACTTTATGTTATATAGATTTTATAAAAAACAAAAAAAACTATACAGATCCATCACAATTTCCGGTCAATTACTGACAAGCCAGAATGAAAGTATACATTTGAAGAATGTCACTACATAGTATAAAAGAAATAAATAATACTACCTAAGAAAAACTATGACACGGTAGGGTTGGGGGAGGAAACAAGAAAATACCAGTAAGAGTGTGGGCTCCGCTCTAGCTTGCAATCTTTAAGATTATTTTCCACTTACTAAAGAGAAAGCTATCACACATGCATTCAAGGTCTAGTGATGAAGACATAAATACGCAGGCATATATTTCTGAATACATCTATCTGAAGCAATAACAGAGTGAAATTCTAGGAATAGGATTGGGAAATAATCTCCACTGGAATCAATATTTTTTAAAAAGTGTTTCCAAACCATATGAACAGCTAATGCCAATTCCACAAAATATGGAGAGCTATCAAAAGTCATGAGATCTTAAAAGCCCTACCAGAGCCCCAGCAGCAGCTATCACTGCTCAACACAGGCCACTAAATGATGACACTATGCATCTAAAGCAAGTCATTTAGATGTTCTTAAATTTTTCAATTTTATTGTAATTACCCAAGTAATGTAAGACTCCTTTGGTTAAAAAGAAAAAAAGCTTAAACAGTATAGATACCAGATAATCATTATTCCCTGCCCCCTTTTAAAGGCTCCTAGTCCCATTTCCTATTATTATCCAGCTATTATCAGTTTTGCATGTGTCCTTCCAAACTTACCTAAGCATTTTCATATGGATATGCAGACATAAAACTGCAGAGTTTTATTTTGTGTTTAAGATATTTCTTGGTTTAAACTGAATCACACTACATATTATTCTACAACTAATTTTATCGCTCAGTTTTTTTTGTTTTGTTTTTTTTTTTTTAGAATTCTACCTCATAATTTTTAACTGCTACCCAGTATTTCTAAGTAATGTAGATGAACCATAATTTTAACCATTCTCCTAATATTGGACATGGTTCCAATTTGCCGGTATTGTGCACTGCAATAAGCTTCCCTAAACATGCCAATCTGTATACATATGTATATTTCTATAAGAAAAATATTTAAAAGTACAAATACCGCAAACTACACACTTAAAATCTTAGGTCAACTTACACTACTATTAGAGATTAATTTCCCCACACTACACCATCATTGAACATGGTTTATCTTTCTAATTTTATTAATGTAATGGAGAAAAATGATTCCTCCTTTTTTTAATTTGCATTTTCGTGGTAATGAGTTTGGGCATATTTGCTTGTTTGTGAGCTATCTGTATTTCTTATAACCATTAATCTTTTTTTTTTTTTTTTTTTTTTTTTTTTTTTGAGATAGAGTCTCACTCTGTCACCCAAGCTGGAGTAGAGTAGCACGATCTCGGCTCACTGCAACCTCCACCTCCTGGGTTCAAGTGATTCTCCTGCCTCAGCCTCCTGCGTAGCTGGGATTACAGGCATGTGCCACACCACCAGGCTAACTTTTGTAGTTTTAGTGGAGACAGGATTTCACCATGTTGGTCAGGCTGGTCTCGAACTCTTGACCTCGTGATCCATCCGCCTCGGCCTCCCAAAGTGCTGGGATTACAGGCATGAGCCACCACACCCAGCCACCATTAACCATTTTTAAATTTAATACAACAGACATCTTATAAAAAAGCAAAGCTGGCCCGTGCGGTGGCTCACGCCTGTAATCCCAGCACTTTGGGAGGTAGAGGCGGGTGGATCACTTGAGGCCAGGAGTTTGAGATCAGCCTGGCCAGCATGGCGAAACCCCATCTCTGCTAAAAATACAAAAAATTAGCCGGGTGTGGTGGCGCACGTCTATGGTCCCAGCTGCTTGGGAGACTGAGGCACAAGAATCACTTGAACCCAGGAGGCAGAGGTTGCAGCGAGCTGCTGAGATTGCACCAGCGCACTCTAGCCTGGGCAACAGAGTGAGACTCAAAAAAAGAAAGGAAACTATCTTTTGTTTTGTTTTGTTTTTAATTACATGTAATATATGTAAATATATGTAATACCTAAACTACTTTTTTTTGAGACGGAGTCTCACTCTTTCGCCCAGGCTGGAGTGCAATGGTGCATTCTCGGCTCACTGCAACCTCCACTTCTTGGGTTCAAGCGATTCTCCTGCCTCAGCCTCCTGAGTCGCTGGGACTACAGGCACCCGCCACCACGCCCAGCTTTTTTTGTGTATTTTTAGTAGAGACAGGGTTTCACCATGTTAGCCAGGATGGTCTCGATCTCCTGACCTCATGATCGGCCCGCCTTGGCCTCCCAAAGTGCTGGGATTACAGGTGTGAGCCACTGCTTTTTTGTAATACCTAAACATTCTTATTCAAAATAAAGCTAACAACTCCACTGACCACACCTGTACCCATTACAATGTCTCTCTCCGGTAATCACTTAACAAGTGAATATGCATTATTAGACTTCAATAGATGCCAAGGGATCCCAACTTGGAGCAATTTTGTCCCCCAGGACACAGTTGGCAACGTCTATACATAGTTTTGGCTGTCACCACTGGGGCCTACTAGTATCTAGTGGGTAAGATGCCAGGGATGCTGCTAAAAATCCTATAATGTGCAGGACAGTCACCGATGACAGAGTTCCCTAATCCATAATACGAATAGTGCCACTGTTTAGAACCTATGCTCTATGCTTTTATATAGGTAACTATAAAAATATTTTAGGGTGGGATTCTTTTACCATTAATGGTATCATTATACCATACGTGTCCTTACACAAGTTCTCTTTCAATTTTTAGTGTCTTAGAGATGTTCTCTGTTGATATATAGAGATCCACCTCAGTCTTTTTAACTACTAAAGAATTCCAAGATATGGCTCTACCGGTTTATGAATCATCTGCTCCCTCATGGACACTGAGTGTGGAGGAATCACCTGGCTGGATGTCACTTCTTGCGCTCAAGGCTGTCTCCTCTGGAGCTGCTCCCATCTTTGCAGCCATCCTCTCCTATCTGTGTTTCAGACTGGGGTTTCCTGCTGCATGATCCCATCAGCCATCTCTCTTTCAAAATTCCTCACTGTTTCCAGGACCAGCGTTTCCAGGATCCCACAAGTATTCTTCACCGTTTTCCATTAAAATTCTGGTTTGTTGTTTATCTTTAGGTCTTTTCTCTTTAACTTTTTCTCTTCCCTGGGAATTTGGGACAGGAAGATGAAGTCTGACTCATCCCAACAGCCTTAATTATAAGTCAAGACTTTTCAATTTTTTCATTTCTTAACACAGGAAATATATAGTGTATGTATTATTAATTTAAAAATCAAAGATTAGGCCGGGTGCAGTGGCTCAAGCCTGTAATCCTAGCACTTTGGGAGGCCAAGACAGGTGGATCACGAGGTCAGGAGATTGAGACCATCCTGGCTAACACGGTGAAACCCTGTCTCTACTAAAAAAATACAAAAAACTAGCCGGGCGAGGTGGCGGGCGCCTGTAGTCCCAGCTACTCGGGAGGCTGAGGCAGGAGAATGGCGTGAACCCGGGAGCCAGAGGTTACAGTGAGCCGAGATCATGCCACTGCACTCCAGCCTGGGCGACAGAGCGAGACTCCGTCTCAAAAAAAAAAAAAAAAATCAAAGATTATAAACAAGAACATAGTTTTCTAAAATTAATCAGTTAAAACTTATTTTTAAGACTATCATGAAAAGCATCAGCTAATCTAGTGAGCATCTAATATGATATAAAAATGAGTACATGAAAGGGATCATAGCAGTCCCAAACCATTACAGCCATTCCTCTATTGATATATATTAATGGTGAGTATCTTTCTCATAGTATCTATTCAGACATCATGGCATTCCTAGAAACTCAAAAGCTGGCTTTCTGAGCTCAGATTCCATTTCCCACATTATCCAATATTTTTCCTGGGATCCCAAAAGACAGGACAACTCTTGATTTATGGTATATGGTTGTTTAGTTTCTTCCCAAAAACTTTCAGATGACTATAACAAATAGCAGCAAAATCAACCACTAAAAAGTTTCCTGCTATAGTTAGCTCCCAGACATTGAAGGTAATCATGAAAAGCAGTTATGGAGTTCAAGAAGTTTTCTTAGCACAGTCATTTCTCACTAAGCAGTGAGATGAAATTTAAAGACATCAGAAATATCTGGGGCCGGGCATGGTGGCTCATGCCTGTAAACCCAATACTTTCAGAGGCTAAGGTGGGAGGATCATTTGAGCCCAGGAGTTCCAGACCAGCCTGGGCAATATAGAGAGGCCTCATCTCTACAAAAAAAAAAAAAAAAAAAAAAACTTCTTTTAATTAGCCAGACATGGTAGCTGGCACCTGGAATCCCAGCTACTTGGGAGGCTGAGGCAGAATGATTGCATGAGCCCATGAGTTGGAAGTTGCAGTGAGCTATGGTCATGCCACTACACTTTAGCCTGGGTGACAGAGAAAGACCCTGACTCAAAAACAAACAAACAACAACAACAAAAAGAAAACAAAAATCTCTAGAAGTGTTTTATTTTCTCTTCAAAAATAAATTCTTTCTTCCCATTTCCCAAGAAAGAAAAGTCTTCTATACCCGAAGACAGAATGAGTACTTTGAAGGAGCTCAAGAAACAATTTTTATTTCTTCCTATTCATCCAAGACTAATAATTAATAAAGTTTTTTTGTTTTTTGTTTTTTGTTTTTTGTTTTTGATGCAGAGTCTCACTCTGTCGCCCAGGCTGGAGTGCAGCAGTGCAATCTCGGCTCACTGCAATCTCTGCCTCCCAGGTGCAGACGATTCTCGTGCCTCAGCCTCCCAAGTAGCTGGGACTACAGGCATGCACCACCACAGCTAGCTAATTTTTTTAGTATTTTTAGTAGAGATGGGGTTTCACCATGTTGATCAGGCTGGTCTCAAACTCCTGACCCTCAAATGATCCACCCACCTCAGCATCCCAAAGTGCTGGGATTACAGGTATGAGCCACTGCACCTGGCCAAAGATATTTTAACTCAATAGTTAAAGACCCAAAGTGATTGTGCCATTCACTGAATTTACCTGCAACTCCTTAAGTAGGCCCAGCTACCAGGGACAGAAATTCCTCTGTGGGGAGAACCACACTCAGATAAATATAGCAAGAGTAGCAGGATTGAAAAAAAGAAGGGTACCTATATCTCAACTCCTACCTTCCTTGGAATTGAAGCCCCATGCAAAGTGAAGAATCAGGGTCCAAAATGTGAAAAAACATAAATGTATCATGGGAGATCAAATGACCCACCTCCAGCGGCACTGTCATATACAGGGAGCCTGATATGCTATGCTGGGCCACCAGCTGAACCATATCAGATGAAAGCCCAAGCAAGCATGATGTCAGCAAGCTTACCAGCCTCATGCTAGGACAACGGCATAGACTCCAGTCTGTAAGAAGGCTCATTTCAGCCAGGTGCGGTGGCTCACGCCTGTAATCCCAGCACTTTGGGAGGCTGAGGCGGGTGGATCACCTGAGGTCAGCAGTTTGAGACCAGCCTGGCCAACATGGCAAAACCCCATCTCTACTAAAAAGGTAAAAATTAGCTGGGTGTGGTGGCACGCACCTGTAATCCTAGCTACTCGGGAGGCTAAGGTAGGAGAATCGCTTGAACCCAGGAGACGGAGGTTGCATTCCAGCCTAGGAGACAGAGCAAGATGCCACCTCAAAAAAGTAAAATAAAAAAAACAGAAGGTTCATTTCATCTCATAGAGATTTCAGGAAGAATTAGTCCTTTAATTTTGGGAAGTAAATTTGTGACAAGATGTACTATAAAGATGGGTTAAAGAAACCCTACCTGGCAGCAGCAATGGGCAAGGAAAAAATAAATGCTTGAATGAAGGGCTATAATCCCCTTGTCTTTTATTTTATTTTATTTCAAAATCTAACTTTTCTCCAAGTCCAAATGTCTGGCTGACTTAAGAAAGAACACTTGGGCACAGCTGTTGGCATGCCTCTTTTGTGTAAAAGAGTAAATAAATAAATTCAAATAAAAAGAAATATCTGGACAACACAAGGCAGAAAAACCCTACCTTGTAAGAGGTGGCAACTGGCTCTCTGAAGAGAAAGAACTAGAGAAAAACAAAAAAAACCCTGCCCTACTGGAAGAAAAACTGTATATAATAAAAAGATCAGAAAAAATGAATTTCCAAGTATTATTGCCAACACTCAAAGTCATCAAAACATATTTCCTAAAACATTAGTTCCAATTCCATTTATACAGTACGTGCCTCTGTTTTCCACTCTCTTCTCTAATTCAACTATTTGATGTTCCACCCATCACATCCCTGTAACATTAACTAAATCGTGAACACTTCCTTTCTTTTCCCTGATCCACTCAAACATTTATGACAGGTATATTTTATTACAGCAAGGTATAAAAAGATAATAAATCACAGTCCCCTACCCCTCCAGGAGTTTGGTCTGGTATGAAAGATAGACTTATACACCAACTGCAAGTAAGATAATAAAGGCTGGGTGTGGTGGTTCACGCCTGTAATCTTAGCACTTTGGGAGGCCAAGGCGGGCGGATCACTTGAGGTCAGTAGTTTGAAACCAGCCTGACCAACATGGTGAAACCCTGTCTCTACTAAAAATACAAAAAAATCAGCTGGGCATGGTGGCGCATGCCTGTAATCCCAGCTACTCAAGAGGCTGAGGCATAACAATCACTTGAACCTGGGAGATGGAGGCTGCAGTGAGCCAAGATCGCGCCACTGCACTCCAGCCTGGGTGACAGAGTGAGACTCCATCTGATAAATAAATACATAAATGTAATAAAAAATAATACGTACAAGTTGCTAACATAGAAAATGGTTTCACAAAGAATTGGCTATTGAACAATAAAACTGGATTTCTAATAAATGAAAAAAGTGAGAGAGAACTAACAGAGAAAGAGCGCATTCGAAATGGTGGAAATGTGAAAGGTGCCAGTCTATTGAGAAATCTGTAAGATGACCTGAAAATAAAGTGTATGAAAAGGGACTGATGGGAAAGGATGGTAGAAGAAAAATCAGTAGGAACTCGAATGGATCTTGAATGTGTTGGTAAAGTGTTTGGATTTTGGGAAGTCTGTGATTCTCAATATTTATCTCCTATGGAAAGAAAATAACATCCACAGGAGGCAAACTACACTGCATCATTAATAGCAGCTTACTATATATTACTGCAGTTGAGTCATTCAAGCAATTAGCTGTAACACTTTCCTTTCTCTCCCAGTAACCTCAGATGAAGGTTAGGACATAGTGCTATCAACAACGAAAACCTCCTTTATTTTCCTCTGTTATCTAACCAAACTTTTACCATAATATAGGATATGCAGCATAATATACGCGATGCAAACATGCATTCTGCTGCAGCAAATTCCTTCCCACATTTGTTTTTTAAGTAGCTTTCAAGAAACACCCCTGGCCATTCTAACTGCAGGTAAGACAGACTAAGCATGCTCCACCCTGACTATCCCACTGAACGCAACTATGAAACCTCAAGAGAATGCATGAATCAAGTATTTATAGACTTGGAAAAGCAAACAGTAGCAGGCAGATCAAGGAAGTAAAGAATTGAAATTACTATAAACAAGTGGTGTGTTTTATCATTTTCTTTTCCTCCCATGATCTCCCTGCCCGACCTTGGAAAAGCCTGAAATGCAAAGTAGGCATGGGGACACTGACAGAGAGAACTCCAGAAGAAGCCCTACTCATCTCACTCAAAAGGCAGAAAAGGGAGCTCCTGATACTTACAACATTATGGAAATCTCAATTCCCATATACTTTTTCTTTTGCTCTATTCTTTTTTGCCCCAGCCCCCAAGTAATTTTGTGGCTGTGGTACCAGTGGCAGACACAGGCGCCAGCAAGAGCCAAAACAATGAGAGAAGAAACATTATTCTCCAATCAGTGAAACTGCAGTCTCAAGAGGGTAGGTAAAACCCCAAGATTTTTTCTACTCTCTCTGTGCTCTTAACACGTGCTGGCCACAAACACAAAATTAGAACAGCAGAGCAAGGTAACTAAAACCTCAGATTTCTAAGTAAGAAGACTGAAAAGTGAAGGCCTAAAGAACCAGAATGGGAGAAGCTAGCATGGAGAAGTGACACAAGAAAAGTTGTTTATGAACTTCTGAGCTCTTCCCTAGGTTGGGCATGTATTGATGTAATCCTAATAAGTATACCAAAGAATTTAAACACTGAGCTAACCACACATCCCAGACTGATGACTTGTTGACACATATGTGGGGCAGATCTGAATAGCTGTACAAAGACCCACAGCCCACAGAAAAAAAAAAACTGGAATGTGCGCTCTGAAGCTAACCAAGTTAAATGCTACTACAACAAAAATATTAACATCCAAAAAGATATGAACTAAATTCAGAGGATTATGTCTCATAACATCATACTCAAAACATCTAAAATTAACCCAAGAACCAGGTAAATCCCTTACAGCGAAGGAAAAATCAAATACCAAGACCAATGTGACAAAAATGTTGACATTATCTCACAAAAATTTTAAGGAAGTTATCATTAAAATTTTCCAACAAGCAATTATGAACACTCTTGAAACAAACAGAAAATTTGAAAGTATCAGAAAAGAAATTGAATGTATAAAAAGAAGCCAATGGAAATTTTTAAACTAAAATATGCAATAACCAAATTTTAAGAAAAAACATACTGGATGGGCTCAAGAGTAGACTACAGACGACAAAGGAAAGAGTCAATAAATCTGAAGACTGATCAACAGAAATTATACAATCTGAAACAAGAAAGAAAAAAAGACTGGAAAAAATTAACAAGAAACTATGGAATAATACTTGAAGGTCTAACATACATGTCCATCAGAAAAATAAGGACTGAAAATGTCCCAAGTTTGGTAAAAGACATAAACCTATAGATTCAAGAAGGTCAGTGAATCTCAAACAGGGTAACAAAAAGAAATCAGAAAACATAATCAAACCACTGAAAATTAAAGAAAAAATTCCTGAAAGTAAACAAAGAAAAACAACATGTTAACTATAAAGGAATGATACTCAAACAACTATGGATTTCACATCAGAAGCCACAAAGACCAGAAGGAAGTGACATAATGTTTTTCAAGCTCTGGAAAGAAAGAACTGTCAACCCAGTACTCTACATTCAGTGCAAATATCCTCTAAGAATGAAGGTGAAATAAAGACATGTTCTTTCTTTTTTTTTTCTTTCTTTTTTTGCTTTTTATTTCATTTTTTTATTTTTATTTTATTTTATTTTTTGAGATGGAGTTTTGCTCTGTCTCCCAGGCTGGAGTGCAGTGGTGTGATCTTGGCTCACTGCAACCTCTACTGCCTGGGTTCAAGCAATTCTCCTGCCTCAGCCTCCCAAGTAGCTGAGATTATAGGCGCCTGCCACTGCGCCTGGCTAATTTTTTTGTCGTTTTAGTAGAGACGGGGTTTCACCATCTTGGCCAGGCTGGTCTTGAACTCCTGACCTCGTGATCCACTCGCTTCAGCCTCCCAAAGTGCTGGGATTACAGGCATAAGCCACTGCACACAGCCAAGACATTTTCAAATAAAGGAAAACTAAGAGCATTAGTCGCTAGCAGATCAGCTCTAAAACTACTTAAGGAAGTTCTTCAGACAGAAGGAAAATAACATTAGAAGGAAATTTGAAACATAAGGAATGAAGAGCAATAGAAATGATAACATTGTCTTTGAAATATGTTTAACTGTTGAAAGCAAAAATGTTAACATTGTCTGATGGGGTTTTCAATGCATGCAGATATAACATGTAAGAAAACCGTAACGTAAGAGGAGAATGTAGATACCTACATGATGGTAAGACTGACGTATTCCAATTAAGGTGGTAAAATATGAATTTTAAATAGACTATGGGAAGTTAAGTATGTATATTATAAACAAAGTATTAATTTGAAGAAAAATTACACGAGATAGTCATAAACACAATAAATTTCAAAGGAATATTTTTAAAAAGTTCAAATAACACAAAAGAAGACACAAAGAGTGAAACAACGAAAAAAACTAGAAAAACAAAATAATAAAACAGTAGCCCTAAACCCAAACATATCACTAAGTACATTAAACATAAAAGTGGTCAGTAGTGATGGTTCCCACCTTAATCCCAACACTTTGGGAGGCCGAAATGAGAGGATCGCTTGAGCCCAAGAGTTCACGACCAGCCTGGACAACATAGGGAGACCACATCTCCACAAAAGAAAATTAGCTGGAGGTGTTCCCAGTTACTCAGGAGGCTGAGGTGAAAGGATCACTTGGGCCCAGGAGGCTGAGGCTGCAGTGGGCCATGATGGCACCACTGCACTCCGGCCTGGATGACAGAGTGAGACCCTGTCTCGAAAAAAATTTTTAAATACAAAATAAAGGCTTAAACATACAAATTAAAAGAGATTGTCAAAATATGACCCAAGTATATGCTGTGTAAAAGAGATTCCCATCAAATATAATAATATATGTAGTTTAAAGGTAAAATGATGGGAAAAAATACAATGCAAACATTAAGCAAATAAAGGCTGGAATGCCTAGGTTAGTATCAGAAAAAGTAGGCTTCAGAGCAAAGAAATTTACAAGGGATAGAGAAGAACATTACCTAATCGTAACAGGGTGAATTCACCAAAAAGATACAATAATCCTTAATGTGTATGTTCCTAACAACAGTGCCTCATAAAGCAAAAACTGGCAGAACTGAGAGGAAAAACAGACAATAATCCAGGCATTGTTGGAAACATCAAGACTCTCAAAAGAAAGACAAGTAGTAGAAAATCGGCATGGATATAGAGGAACCGGACGATACCACAAACCAGTTGTATCTCATTGACATTTATACACTACTTAAATCTAACAACAGAAGACACAACCTTTACAAGTACACATGAAACATGCACCAAAATAGGTCATACCTGGATCAGAAAACAAACTTAACACACTGAAAAGAACTATGATAATACAAAGTATGATCTCTGAACTCAGAGAATTAGTATTAGAAATAAATAACAGAAAGACAGTAGAAAAATCTTCAAATGCTTGGAAATTAAACAATTTTAAATAACCTATGGGCAAAAAAGGAAGTCTCAGAAAACATTCTTAACAAAAATGAAAATACGATGTATAAAAAAAATTATTAGATGCACTTAGAGTGCTTAGAGAGAAAATTATAGTATTAAATATTATATAAGAATATATATCTCAAATCAATAATCTAAGCTCCTACCTTACAAACCAGAAAAAGAAAAGCAAAATAAACCTAAAGTAGAAGGAAGAAAACAACAGAGGAGGTATCAATAATAGAGAAAACTAAGAGAGAAAAAAAGAAATCAATCCAACCCAAGCTAGTTATTCTAAAGCATCAATAAAACTGATAAATCTCTAACACGACTAAGAAAAGAAGAAAAAAAGAAGACATCCAAAATAAGAAAGGAAAGAGGTTATCACTATGAACTATGCAGATATTAAAAGGATAATAAAAGATTTCTAAGAATAATTCTATGCACATAAATTGGACAATTTATATGAAATGAACCAATCGCTCAAAAATGGCAAAACACAAAGCTAACAAAACACACTCAAAATAAGATAGATAACCTGAATACTCCAATAACTATTAAAGAACTTGAACACGTCATTTAAAACCTCCTGAAGAAATCTCCTGGCCCGGTTGGTTTCACTGGGGAATTCTAAACAATTTTATAGGCCAGGCACAGTGGCCCACGCCCTGTAATCCCAGCACTTTGGGAGGCCAAGGCGGGCAGATCACCTGAGGTTGGGAGTTTGAGACCAGCCTGACCAACATGGAGAAACCCTGTCTCTACTGAAAATACAAAAATTAGCCGGGCGTGGTGGCGCATGCCTGTAATCCCAGCTACTCGAGAGGCTGAGGCAGGAGAATCGCTTAACTCGGGAGGCGAAGGTTGCGGTGAGCCGAGATCACACCATTGCACTCCAGCCTGGACAACAAGAGTGAAAGTCCACCTCAAAAAAAAAAAACAATTTTATACACTCTCATTCAGAGAAGAAACATTTCTCAATTCATTTTATAAGGATAACATTATGCTAACACCAAAGACGGGACACAAAAAGAAAACTGCAGACCAATGTCCCTTATAATAATGATGTAAAAAATCCTTAACGAAAAATTAAGAAGTCCAATCCAGCAATATATAAAAAAGAATACATCACAACCAAAATGCAAAACTAGCTTCATACTAAAAAAATGAATTACTCAGTGTAAAATAACATATTACAATCAAAAGGAAAAAAAAACCACATGATCATATCAATTGATTCAGGAAAAGCGTAAGACAAAATTCAACATTCATTGGCAAATTAGGAGTAGACAGGATCTTCCTCAACCTGATAAAAAGCAACCACAAAAAACCCACAGCTAATACTATATTTAATTCTGAATGACTGAATGCTTTTCCACTAAGATTGTGAGTAAGCCAAGAATGTGCACCATTACTACTTCTCTTCCACTTCAAACTGGAATTCCTAACTACAGCAACAGAAAAAAAAAAAATAAAGGAGCTAGAACCTCTTTTCCTTTGTACAGGTTCCAATTCAGATGAATAACTCAAAATACAAATCCACCATTGCCATCTCCAGACAGCATTCTATCTTCCTAAAGGATGCCTACTAAACTTTTCCCTTTGCTACTCCAACTCGGCAGCTGCCACTGAGCAGCAGCAGGAACAAGCAGCAAAGGAAGCAATCCCAGGTGGGATCAGTGACTGGCTCTAGCCAGAGCTCCAGAGCCAGCAAAACAATGCCTCGACTTGCTGAGTGGGGCAAGTTAGGTATCAAGTGGGTAACCTGGATAAACTGATGCTTGAAATTGAGCAAAAACAAAATTTTGAGATCTGACGCTTTTCTCTGGTTTTTGTGGACCTCAATAAATTTAGCACAAAAAAAGGATGGCACAGTGAGTTCATATTTCAAAAGCTCTCTCTATTTCAAATGTACAGCAATGACGATAAAACCCAGAAAAGAAAACTAAGAAAACAGGTAAGCAGAAATAAGTGGTAAACATTTCACAAACTCAAAACAGGAGAAAAACACGTAACAATGCTAACCACTGGCTGGTTCTTCAGAAGCAGGAAGTGCCAAATGCAAAGTACAGATGGTGAGAACGTTCTGAGAAGACTGAGAAGAGAGCCAGAGCCACTGGCGAAAACCAGGCCAAAGAGGAACTGCCCTTGGCCTAAAGAGAAGGCCACCAAGTACAGTCTGCAACTACAGCTCACTACAACACCTAGAGATTGTGGACCTAGGGAGGCAGAACACAGCCTTAGGGTCAAAATCTGAACGAGCTGTTGGGACTAAGCTGCCATGTGTCCAGACTGGCACCATAAAACCTGGATGTAGATTAGGAATCCAAAATGCCAGGAGGTGGGCAACCACAAACTACTGGTCAGGGAGAAGGTGGGAGGCAGCAGTGACAGAGGTAAGAGAGAAACTAGGAAAGAGAGAGGAAGAGGAAGGTCAAGGAAGCAAAGGGGAGGGAGAAGATGAAGGATGAAGAGCAACAATCTTTTTTAACTTTCACCAGAAAAAAGAGCCTATGAACTAAAATTCCAAAACAGAGTAAGAAAACATTCGCTAACAAACAAAACTTCAGAAACTGAAACAGTTCACATCAGATAAACTGCCCCAGATGAAATTAATTTTATCAGTCTAAAAGATTAAAAGACTAACTAGAAAAGGATTTTAAAAGACCTTGCTAAAGAAGCAATAACAAAGTGAAGAGAGGTGACTAGATTCCAAAATTATTTATGAAAAGGACTTGCTCATAAATTGGAAATGAGAAATGAAAGAAAGAATGATGGTGAACATAAATTCCTACATCTTGTGCTTCTGCAGTAGGATTCAAATACAAGAAGCCTGAAGGATCAAATTTCAGTTTGGGTAATGCTGGGTTTGAGGTAGTTGTAAAATATCCAACTAAAGACGTCACAGAGAGAGAGAAACAGAGTTGGAGTCAACTGTGGTTGACAACTGTGGTTGATTAAAACCACAGAAATAGAAGTGGAAGAGAATGTGATCTTTCGGGGTACGGGTAGAGAAAGTACAAAAAGAAAACAATTTTAAGAAGAGCCCACCCATCAAACCTTGAGTGATTCCTGTAGAGAGGACACAGAAGAGGGCCACAGAAGTAGAAAGAAAACTAGGAGATTAAAATGGCACCAAAGCCAGAGGATGAGAGTGTCTGAAAAAGGGTAATAGTGTTAAAAGCTTCTGGGAAGTCAAATAGAAGAGGACTGAAAAATGTCCACTGGACTTAACATGAGAAAACTGGTGGTCACACTAGCAGGAACTCTTAGTAGAGTACTGAGGACAGAAGCAGACTGGAGTGGCTCAGGGCCTTTGCACAAGCCGTCTTGTCTGCCTAGCTGGCTGACTCCTTCTCATCCATCAGTCTTAGCTTACATTTTACCCTCAGCAAGACTTTCCCTGAGCAGCCTACTAGTGAAGGGAACCACAATTCTCTCTCAACAACTTGTTTCCCTCATAACACTTATCACAATTTGTAATTATGTTTTATTTCTCTATATCCATCTCTAAAGCAGCAATCCTATCACTTCCAGTGGCTCTTCTTGTTCCAGTACCTATCATAGTACCTGGCCTCCAACAGGCACTAATAAAAACTCTGCCTTCAAAGTAATAAACTTCACTTCATTTTGTGGGGAGAGGGGACTTTTCCTTATACTTAGTATGAGAAGCAACATGCACAGTGGAAAGAGTACAACTTAGAAGTTACACATAATTCGTAAGGCCGGGCGCGGTGGCTCAAGCCTGTAATCCCAGCACTTTGGGAGGCCGAGACGGGCGGATCACGAGGTCAGGAGATCGAGACCATCCTCGCTAACACGGTGAAACCCCATCTCTACTAAAAAATACAAAAAACTAGCCGGGCGAAGTGGCGGGTGCCTGTAGTCCCAGCTACTCGGGAGGCTGAGGCAGGAGAATGGCGTGAACCCGAGAGGAGGAGCTTGCAGTGAGCTGAGATCCGGCCACTGCACTCCAGCCTGGGTGACAGAGCAAGACTCCGTCTCAAAAAAAAAAAAAAAAAAAAAAAAAAAGAAGTTACACATAATTCGAATCTTAGCTCCACTATTCACTAGCGCAGTGATCTTTGGCAACCCGAAGACTGGCTTTATACTGGAGGGCCCAATTTTCTCAATTTAAAATGGTAACAATAATTCAATCCTTATGTAATTATGTGCTTTTCTAGTACACCATAGATACTCAATGAGTGAGAGGCATTATGTGGAATAACCATGTCCTTTCCTTCCACTCAGTAGTCTGAATGAGTGAGGCTGTAAAAATGAGTTAAGTCATGGCCTTAGAAACACTGGAACATCAGAATAAGTTAAACTGTATATCAAATCTTTTATTTTTTTTATTTTTTTTTTTATTTTTTTTTTATTTTTTTTTGAGACGGAGTCTCGCTCTGTCGCCCAGGCTGGAGTGCAGTGGCCGGATCTCAGCTCACTGCAAGCTCTGCCTCCCGGGTTTACGCCATTCTCCTGCCTCAGCCTCCCGAGTAGCTGGGACTACAGGCACCTGCCACCTCGCCTGGCTAGTTTTTTGTATTTTTAGTAGAGACGGGGTTTCACCATGTTAGCCAGGATGGTCTCGATCTCCTGACCTTGTGATCCGCCCGTCTCGGCCTCCCAAAGTGCTGGGATTACAGGCTTGAGCCACCGCGCCTGGCCTCAAATCTTTTATTAAATGTATGCTTTTTCAGTAAGATAGGACTTCCGATCCTTCCCAAATAGCTGCTTAGAGAAAAATAAATCCATGATTAGGTACTTTTCCATGCCAGCAGGTATTAATTACATTGAAATACATAAGTTCCCTTTAAACCATGTTGTTTAAGTTCATCAGAAATTATAAAATAAAACCAAAAAGATATATTAATACAATATTTCACTGTTTTGTTCTTAATTTAAAATTTTACTATAAGTAAAAATAAAAAGTAACTTCAGTGTAAGTTATTAACAAAAAATTGAGAAAGTCTTGAGACATTTCCTTAACGTTTTATAAAAGAAAATATCCACAGGTCACTTCCCATAGATTAAAAAAAGCCGGATGGTTTTATTGAATTTAAATAGCAAGGTATATTAACACACAAATGAGTAAGTCATACATGAAGACACTGATATAAATCCTGCCCAAATATAATTTTTGCCTGACTGCTACAAAAAGTCATAGTCCATCTTGACTGGAATGACTAGTTTACCTTTAACTCCAGGTGACTTAAACTATCAGTCCTTTAAGAAGCTTTACTGGTTTTTGACAATTTAACCTGCTGAGCTCACAGCACCCATGGGAGGGTCTTGGTTGCAAGTTTTACTTCTGATGTTGCTGACCACTAATACTAACTCCACAGAAAATGGATTTCAATAACAGCCACCCACAGGTTAACACTGAGTATTACCCATAATACTGCTTTAATTAAGTTAATACATAAAGGTCACAATTTGGCAGAAAGTTTTATTAAATTTGGCAGTGCTCACGATAACCAAAAAAAAGGTGTTCATCTGTACAATAACTCTTTAAATTTGTCTAGAGATATAATCCAGTGTGGTCATGGGTTTATGCTGCATTTCAATTTATTTTCTAAAAGGAATTCAATTTATTAGTTCCATTCCCCCAAAAAAACATACATTTCTAGCATTTCTAATAGGTAGTTTCCTGACAGATAACTCCAACCATGCTGGGCATAGAATGGGTCTGTCTACCTGGCACAAAGAGACCCCCCGCTACAGCAAAGGAGGCTCCCAACCGCACCCCCAATTTAGGAGCGTTTTGATGGTGGAAAAGATTCATGCTTTGATTTGTCCATAGTTCATGTGTTAATTTGTCTCTGAAACAGTGGAATTATTTTTTCATCTTGAAAAGTAAAGACACATAAATTTTACCTTCAAACCCAAACCCTTTATGCATAGAAAACAAGCCAGAGAATATTTACAACGAATACATGAAAGGGCAAACATATGTTTAAATGACTCTGTTAACAAAAACAGATACTGTACTTTAAAACACAAATCACAGCACAGTTGACATAATTTTCTATTGTTATACTATAAGGTAATCTGAGGTTATTTTATGGAAAAGCAAACAATGGCTGGATTCAGCTCATATACATATTGAATTTGGCAATGATTGTGTTTTTTAAATACACAACCTGACAGGCACTATGGTAGATAATAATGAATCAGCATGGGAGCCATTTAACATACTTCTTGATTAACTCATTGCCTGTCCAGTTCGTAACAGACATGCTTACATGTCATAATCGTCATAACTCCCATCATCCCCACCACTAATACTGCAGCGCCTTGATTAGTCCACAACTCCCAGACGAGCCATTGCTAATGCTAAATAATTCTCTTCAGCCTCCTGCTACTATTCTGCAGGATCTCCAATTAAATATAATATTAATGTGAACAAATACCTACCAGGAATCCCATCCTATTCCATTTTACCCAAAAATGGAGAGAAAGTAATTTAGCCAAGCCAAAGATAATCAAAACATTTAAAATTGATGCAGCATACTGTTTCTGCAAAGTAAGTTTTTCCAAAGACAACAAAAGCAAAAAAGAAAAGGAAATGTCTAAACATCTTAAACGCTTTCTTCTCTCGGTTAGTTCTTTAATGAAAAGTCTATTGTTTTAAATTTGCATAGTAGATACATTGTATTCTTAATCTAAAAAGATTTCTGAAGGCTAAGTTTTACAAGAAAAGTGAGAAATAGCAAGTTTTAAAGCCATTATGCCATTTTTTAAACCCTTTGATTACATAATTCCCAGACTCCCAGATTCAAAACCATATACTAAGGCAAACAATTCCTCCCTTCCCATTAAATGCAGTACTGCAGTCACTCTTCAGAGGCTTTGCCACAAGACTTTTTGTTGTTGATAAGGAAAGTTAATATTGAAGAATGGCAACTATAAATACCTGTTGTAAGAATAAATTAAGAATCCTATAGATTTCCTCTTGCAACCTAAATGTCTGGAAATGTTTCTGATCTAATTAAGACCAACTGTGAAACATGGACCAGGACAGCCATCATCTTAAAATATCCTTTACTAAGAAAAGGCAATTTAAGAAAATGTTACTTAAATATAACATTCTCAACTACACACACACACACACACACACACACACACACACACAAAGGGTCACCTGATATTTTTCAGTTAACACCCCATAAAAGTTTTCTAAGCCTGACTTTAGTCATTTGTTCCTATTTGAGGATCAGTGATAGGCGTCAGCTCCAAACAAGTCCATTAACAATTTTTGTGAAATTTTTTTAAAAATGGTTATTTAAGAACCTTAACTCCTTTCCAAATAGAAGAAGTTTGAAAATATTCTGAAATCATGTAAAGGAGAAAAAAAATGTTTGAAGTTTTCACATTTAAGTTGCTTTCATCTCTATATACATCTAAGGTAAAACTGAAGATACGCTGACAAAAATATAAATAAATGTATGCATATACAGAGACATGTAAATATAAAAAATGAAATAAAGATATTCCAATAATCCCAGAAAATGTTGAAAAGTTTAACCCTAAAGTCTTTTATACCTTAGTATGCATTAATGTGTTCCATTTCCATTTACCTGATCATTACCCTCAAGTTTGTTCAGCTGGAACCAACATACACTAATTACTTAGACATCACGAAGTCCTATTTGTCCTCGGTACCTCCCCAGACAGGAGGGATATATTATCAAGGGTAGGCATAAAAAGTGATGATTGCCCTCACCTCATATCAATCACCCCAGAGTGCTCACAGGAAACCCCACTCAATCTCATTCTAGAATCCTGAGGCTGAGACTACAGTGCGCACCAGGGATCATCCTTTCAACAGCAGGCTGCCTGGGTAAGATGTGAGTCACAGTGAGTACTTCCTTGATTTTAGGTTCTTGTTTCAACGTGGTAAAATCAGGTATTTCTCATTTAAATCCAACATGACTGTAAACAGACAAAGCAACAAAATATGTATAGATAGGTTCAATTTAGGAACGTGGATAGAAAATACAGTCAAAGGTTGAATGATTCTGTTGATGTACAGAATCATTTTCCTCTTTGGGAATGAAGATTCTCAATTCTTTTCATTTAACCTGATGAGATCTCATTTAAAAAAAAAAATCAAAACAAAATTAATTTTAGCAGTTTGATATAGATGTAACAATATATTTTACTATTTTTGTGAAAAGACATACTAGTCTTTATACTTAAAACATAATGTTATCTAACATTCATTTGGAGAAGTACAACAATCTTAAATTCCCAAATTCTTTGTTCCCAGTATTCACCAAACTAACGAAATTGGCCCATGTGCCCATTTAGAAACTCCTAGTCACTAAAGCCATTAAACATTTCTCATTCCTTATAGTTCTCATCTTCTCTGAGATACCTAAAAATCACAGTAAATTAGAGGCAAGCAATCCTAGAATTACTTCGTCTTCTTTTTTTTTTTTTTTTTTTTTTTTGAGACGGAGTCTCGCGCTGTGTCACCCAGGCTGGAGTGCAGTGGCGCGATCTCGGCTCACTGTAAGCTCCGCCTCCCAGGTTCACGCCATTCTCCTGCCTCAGCCTCCGAGTAGCTGGGACTACAGGCGCCCGGCACCACGCCCGGCTAGTTTTTTGTATTTTTAGTAGAGACGGGGTTTCACCATGTTAGCCAGGATGGTCTCGATCTCCTGACCTCGTGATCCACCCGCCTCGGCCTCCCAAAGTGCTGGGATTACAGGCTTGAGCCACCGCGCCCGGCCTTACTTCGTCTTCTAAATCCAAATAATATTCATAAGACCCTCTTTAACAACTCAAAAATCCTCCCACATCACCCCACTGCCTAAAATCTAACAAATTTATTCCACAGACCTATCTCTTCTTGCTGACTTATAATGTATTAAAATGTATTTTAATATGTTAGGCTACTCCCCATCAATTTTCCTCAGAATTATCTAGGCTATTCTCGCATATTTACTCTTTGTCAATCCCCCCCCATTATGTTGTTATATTAGGATTTAATAGAAAATGTACAGATTAATTTAGAACTAAAGAGCATTTTTAAAAATTGGTTTCCCTATACAAAAACAAGAAGTCCTCATGTAAGTCCTAAAAGTTTCATTTTAAATTCACATCATACAGTGTTTTATCATTTCCATTGCTTCTACAAGGTTACATTTCTTGTATTTTCTACCTTATTGATATATATGAAGTTTATAGATTTATTTGTATTTACTATTTAACCAGCCACCAGAGATTTTTTCTGTTTCTAAAGAGTTATTCAGGGCTGGGTGCTGTGGCTCACACCTGTAATCCCAGCACTTTGGGAAGCCGAAGAGGGTGGATCACCTGAGGTCAGTACTTTGAGACCAGCCTGGCCAATATAGTGAAACCCCATCTCTACTAAAATACAAAAATTAGCCAGGCGTGGTGGCGGGCACCTGTGATCCTAGCTACTCGGGAGGCTGAGGCACGAGAATTGCCTGAACTTGGGAGGCAGAGGTTGCAATAAGCCGAGATGGCACCATTGCACTCCAGCCTGTCCAACAGAGCAAGAATTTGTCTCAAAAAAAAAAAGAAAGAAAAGGAAAAAAAAAAAAAGGAGTTATTCAGTTCATTGTATAACTAGAAACTCAATACAATCTTCTTATTTTTGCCTTTGCTATCCACCAATTTATAGCTCTTGACTAACTGTATCACCTTGTACTTCTAGAATGCTATTTTAGAACACTAGTGGCAGAGACCTCATGAATGAGATCCTTCCTTTGCTCCTTCCACCATGTGAGGACACAACAAGAAGGCTCCATCAAAGAATTAAGAAGGGAGCCCTCACCAGGGACAACATCTAACAGTGCCTTGATCTTGACTTACCAGCCTCCAGAACTATGAGAAATAAATTCCTGTTGTTTATAAGCCACCCAGACTATGATAACCTGTAACAAGCCTGAACAGACTAGGACAGTGACCAAGAAAAAAGGGAAGGCTCAAAATAAAAATAAGAAAATACTATACCAATAAGCTAGAAACTTTGATGAAATTGACACATTCATAGAAAGACACAAACTACAGACACTGACTAAAGAAATAGAATATCTGAAAAAACCTATAATAAGTAAAAAGGTGGATCTAATAATCAAAAACTAACCAAAGAGAAGCCCAGATTCAAATGGCTTCACTGGTGATTTCCACCAAACATTTAAAGAAAAGTTAAAGTTAATACCAACTCTTCCAAAAAACAAGATGAGAGAAAGCTTTCCAATTCATGAGGCCAGGATCACACTAACAACAAAACCAAGCAAAGACATCATAAGAAAACTACAGACAATAGCTCTTGTAAATATGAACACAAAATTAATAAAATACTAACAAACTGAATCCAGCAATATACAAAGAATTACACAGCATGACCAAGTGGGATTAATCACAGGAATGCATGGTTGGCTTAACATCCAAAACAATCAATTAATGTAACAATACACCATATCTAAAGGACAAAAACCACATGATTATCTCAGTAAACACAGAAAAAGCATTTTAAAAAATGCAACACCTGTTCATGATAAAAATTCCTCAGTAATCTAGGAAGAGCAATTAACTTCTTCAACCTGATAATGAAAGTTTATGTAAATACCAGAGCCTAAATCAAATTTAATGGTGAAATGCTGAATTCTTTCCCCCTAAGATGAAGAACAAGACAAGGATGCCACCTCTCACCTCTTCAACATTGTTCTGGAAGTTAAAGCCAGAGAAATTAGGCAAGAATACAAAATAAAAAGCATCCAGATGGAAAGAAGTAAAACTATCTCTATTCACATGACATGATCTTATATAAAGAATCCTGACCAGGCGCAGTGGTTCATACCTGTAATCCTAGCACTTTGGGAGGCCGAGGTGGGCAGATCATGAGGTCAGGAGTTCGAGCCCAGCCTGGTCAACGTGGTGAAACTCCATCTCTACTAAAAATACAAAAAATTACCCAGGTGTGGTGGCAGGTGCCTGTAGTCCCAGCTATTCGGGAGGCTGAGGCAGGAGAATTACTTGAACCTGGGAGGCGGAGGTTACAGTGAGCCAAGATTGCACTATTGCACTCCAGCCTGGGCAGCAGAACAAGACTCGGTCTCAAAAAAAAAAAAAATCCTAAGGCACAGGCGCGGTGGCTCACACCTGTAATCCCAGCACTTTGGGAGGCCAAGGTGGGAGGATCACTTGAGGTCAGGAGTTCGAGACCAGCCTGGCCTACATGGTGAAACCCCATCTCTACTAAAAATACAAAACAAGTAGCTGGGTGTGGTGGTGCGTGCCTGTAACCCCAGCTACTCGGGAGGCTGAGGCAGGAGAATCACTTGACCCCAGGAGGTGGAGGTTGCAGTGGGCCAAGATCATGCCAGGACACTCCAGCCTGGGTGACAGAGACTCCGTCTAAAAAGAAAAGAATCCTAAGAAATCCACTAAAAAACTATTAGAACTAATAAAAGAGTTCAGTAAGTTTACAGGAATCAAAATCATTATATGAAAATCAATTGTATTTCTATAGACTTGCAACTAATTTAAAAAATTGAAATTAAAAAACTAACTACACTTATAGTAGTACAAAACTACAAAACATTGCTGAAAGAAATCCAGGTGACCTAAATATGGAAGAATATCACATGTTCATGGATAGGAAGACTTAAAAAATGTTAAGATAGCTATACACTCCAAAATGATCTACAGACACAATGCAATATCAATCAAAATCCCAGCTGGTTACATTCTTTGACCAGAATTGTCTTCTATTCATAAACCATTCTCCACAAATCTTCCCAGAGAATAATAAGCATGCTTTTCTAGGGCCTGGAAAATGAAACATAAAAGACAATTCATGACTTAATAAGAAGCTTAACTCCCATTTCGCTTTTTCCTTCCCTGACCAATTCCCACTGGAGTATTTTATACTGCTTCCCTGTGGCCTCATCCCCTGGATTCAGGCACATTAATCTCATCGTTATAAATGAACTGTTTTCCTAGGGAAAGCCTGACTTTAAGACTACTCTAGATCAGTCTTTATTTCTCAAAGAAATTGAGGGAATTTCCTCAACAGAGAATAGGATGTCATATTGTTTTAAGACAAATCAACAATAAGCCAACTAAATAACCTGCAAATCCTCCTTAAAAACATCTAAAGACCTAGATTAAATATAACAAACATCCTTCAAATGAAGGGCTTGGCTCACAAAAAAACTACAAGGGATGAAAAACAAAGAAAAAGGAAGCAGGGCGCAATGGCACGTACATGTACGTAGTCCCAGCTACTCAGGAGGCTGAAGCAGGACTATCACTTGAGCCCAGGAGTTCATGGCTGTAGTTTGCTACAATCACACCACTGCACTCCAGCTTAGGCAACAGGGCAAGGCTGTCTCAAAAAAACAAAAAAAAAAAAGTAATCTAAAAATCTGGGTGGGCACGGTGGCTCAAACCTGTAATCTCAGCACTTTGGAAGGCTGAGGCGGGTGGATCACCTGAGGTCAGGAGTTCGAGACCAGCCTGGCCAACATGGTGAAACCCTGTCTCTACTGAAAATTCAAAATTAGCTAGGTTTGGTGATGCACGCCTATAAGCCCAGCTATTCGGGAGGCTGAGGCAGGAGAATCGCTTGAACCCAGGAGGTGGAGGTTGCAGTGAGCTGAGATCATGCCATTGCATTCCAGCCTGGACAACAAGAGCAAAACTCCGGCTCAAATAAATAAATAAATAATATAAAAATGAAAATCAGTCTGCATCCACAAGAGCCAGTCTTGGAGAGTGAAGGTGGGAATCTCAATAATCTAGAAGATTGGGTTTTAACAATGAGAGAAAGGAAACAGATCCCGTGTGAGTTGGAGGTTTGAAGGAAACCCTTCTGTCTAAAGCCAGGAGGCTCAAAGATTACATTCTCAGTGAAAGGTTGTAGGGGAGAAATCAACCTACTAAATAGAGAGGATAAACCCTATGTTCGTATCTCTGTGGTTCAAAGTAAAGGAAAATGTCTCTAGAAATTAGAAACCATGAGCCTATTCAACAGGTGTGTATGTGTGTGTGTGCAATCTCATTTTGTTCTTCACATTATCTTCAAACTTTGACAATCTTTATGCCAAAAAATTCATATAAAAATTAGTCCCAGATAAGTGATACCCTGGATGGTGTGATGGAAACAAATGTAACACCTACCCTACCTGGCCAAATCCATAACCCAAACCATCTTGAAATTCAACAATAAAAGCACCAAACATAAAATCACATGCCAAAATTCAAACATGTGAGGAAACAATATGTCATGAGGAAGAGTCAGGAATAGAAATAAACACCCACAAACTTGAAATAATACAATATGATAGTTCTTTAAATTAAATATGCTAAAAATAAATATACTAAAGGCCTCAAATACATAAGAAAAAACATAATACATAAAAACAGGCAGATTCAAAAAGGAGCAGAAAATCAACAGCTTACTCAACAGACAGCAAAAAAGACAAATGCAACCAAAGTAATCAGGCTCAGGCAATTTTCATTATTGATGCAAAAACATTAGAGAGGTGGCTGAGGGACAAAATATTCACATGGATTCAAAAACTCTCCCCAAAAAGTATTTAATAAAAAAAAAAGAGAATGCACCATTATAATGGGAAGACCTGGTAAAACCAAATTATCATACTTAGCATAACAACAGAACAATTCAACATTAAGAACCTCTTGTTACGATATTACTATTAAAAAAAAAAAAAAAAATACTGGCTGGGGTATGGAGGCTCACGCCTGTAAACCCAGCACTTTAGACGCCAAGTCAGGAGGATCTCTTGAGCCCAGGAGTTCAAGACCAGCCTGGGCAAGATGATGAAATCCCATCTCTACAAAAAATACAAAAATTAGCCAGGCATGGTGGCATGCACCTGTAGTCACAACTACTTGGGAAACTAAGGCAGGAGGATCGCTTGTACCCAGGAAGTCAAGCTGGAGTGAGCTATAATCTCACCACTGCACTCCAGCCTGGACAACTGAGACAGACCCTGTCTCAAGAAAAAAAAAAAACAGAAAAGAAAAAAAGCACTTATGAAGTAGTCTTGTCAAATATTTAATTTGAATCTATTCATAAGAAAATAATCATACAAAGCCAGGATGTCTAAAAGCCAACATAATAAAAATCAAACAAAAAAAGGAGGGAGGATAGGGCCACTATTTTAGATTAAGAGACTAAAGAGGTATAATAACCAAATGTAACTCATAAGCCTTGACTGAACTGTGGATCAAAGAAAAATATTAAAAAGGACAACTGGGGTGAACTGGAGAAACCTGAATGTGGTATGCATATTACATGATATTACAGAATAATGAGTTATTTTCTGAGGTTTCATAAAGTATTATAGATATGTGGAAAACCATACTTATTACTGTGAGATGAATAGTATTTAGGGATAAAATGCCACAATGTCTGTAACTTATTTTCTTTTTTTTTTTTTTTTCCTGTCCAGGGGATTTTTTTTAATGCTTCTCTCTTTTTTTTTTAAACTATACTTTAAGTTCTAGGGTACATGTGCACAACGTGCAGGTTTGTTACATAGGTATACATGTCATGTTGGTTTGCTGCACCCATCAACTCATCACTTACATTAGGTATTTCTCCTAATGCTATCCCTCCCCATCCCACCACCCCACCACAGGCCCCAGTGTGTGATGTTCCCCGCCCTGTGTCCAAGTGTACTCATTGTTCAGTTCCCACCTATGAGTGAGAACATGAGGTGTTTGGTTTTCTGTCCCTGTGACAGTCTGCTGAGAATGATGGTTTCCAGCTTCAACCATGTCCTGTAACTTATTTTCAAATTGTTTAGCCAAAAAAAATTTTTTTAAATGCACACACACAATGTATATATGGATACAGATATAAAGCAAACAGCCAAAATGTTAACAATTGGTGAATCTAAGTGAAGGGTATACAGATACTCTTATACTGGTATATAACGGTAAACTGATACCAGTATACTGGTACTACTTTTCTAAATTTTTTTCATTATGTTTGAACGAACACTTCAGAAAAAAATGTAAATGAATGACCAATAACACAAAAAAGTACTCAACATCAGTATTCATCAGGAAAACCTAAAATTAAAAGCACAATGACATAGTGCTTCACAACCACTTAAAATTAAAACACAAAATCAAATGGACTAAAAACACCAAGTGCTGGCAAGGACACAAAAGCACCCTGACCTCATACATTTCTGGAGGGAGTAAAATATGATACAACCATGACGGAGAACTGTTTAGCAGCTTCTCATAAATTTAAAAACGCATGTATTTATTCTAGGCATCAGCAAAATACTGTCTACCCACAGGCCAAATCTGATCCAAGGGCTGTTTTTGCACAGCTCTCAAGCTAACAATAGTTTTCACATTTTTAAAGTGTTGTTAAAACAAAACAAAACAAAACAAAAAGAAGCATATGTAACAGAGACCACAGGGGCCTGCAAAATCTAAAATACATTTGCTATCCAGACAAAAATATATTTATTTTCAAACAAAAAAAGGTTGCCAACTCCTTATCTACCCCCAAGACCCAGCTACTCCACTCCTAGATATTTACTCCAAAAAAATCAAAATTATGTTCACAAAAAGATATGCAAAAGTTATACTTATAAAAATCTTGTTCATGGTAGCCAAAAATTGGGGAAGGGGGTAATTTGACCAGCTCATCCCAAAATTCACATGGAAGAGCAAAGGACCAAGAATCCTGAAAACAATTTTGAAGAACATGTTGGCAGGAAAGGACCAACAGAGGTAAACTGCATAATCATCTCTAAAAGCCAACATTTTTTCCATCAAACATTAATTGTTTGCAAGTTAGCTGGCTTTCCTTCCTTGTGTGACTTATCAGTTAATATGTGTAGTATCCATTCATCCTTTTCCTTGCATAATTACCTTAAAAATTCATTGTTTATAATAGAAAATGAATAGCTTTCACAATCAATTGCTGCAGTATTTTCCTACTGGAATAGTATTTACATTTCCACATATGAAATTAACATGCAAAGTCTATAAGGTTTTTTACTCCAAGTTACATTTAAAATGCTCACCTCTTGAAAACAAACATGCAAATACATCTGAATAGCATGGCTTGTTCATATTACTGATACTATAAAGCTGATTAGCTATAATAGTAACCTTTGTGATCATGTGCTGAGGAAGCAAAAAATGCTGTTACAGGAATTCACCTTTTCAGTCTCAGTTTACATCCTTGAGACTGAAACAGAAACCACACAGCAGACTTGACCCTACTGTTGAGGTTTAAATGAAACTTTTGACATTCCAACCATCATTATCCTGCTTTTACTTATGGTGTCTTTCTAGAAACAGACTTAAAGTAGGTCATAGTAAGAGAAAGTTTTGACTGAGTGTGCAATTGCTTCCATTATGGGGTCTGGTAAATTTCATTATAAATTATGTATCATAATCTCTGGTATATTCTACTTTCAGCCAGAAGTGGTGAAAAGTCTCTAAAACATAAAACTACCACATGTGCTTCAGGGAAGGTACGAATGAGAAAGACATAAAAACAATTCTTTTGAAACCACTTTTGCAAAAGTGAAAGTCTGAAACGTCTACCTGTAGATCAGAATACAGTCGTACGCCATATGACATTTTGGTCAGCAATGTACTGCATGTACATTTCAGCTCCAATAATGGAGCTGAAAAATTCCTATTTGCCTAGTGATGTCTTTTTTTAATTTTTGTGGGTATACAGGAGGTGTATATATTTATGGAGTACATGAAATATTTTGACACAAGCATACAATGTATAATAATCACATCAGGATAAATGGGGTAGCCATCATCTCAATCATTCATTTATTTGTGTCACAAGCATCCCAATTCTATTCCCTAAATTATTCTAAAATGTACCACAAATTACTGCAGACTGTAGTCCCCTGTTGTGCCATCAAATACAAGACCTTACTTATTCTATCTAACTATATTCTTGTACCCATTAATCATCCCCACCCCTCCGCTCCATACACCCTGCCTAGCCTCTGGTAACCATCCTTCTACTCTCTATGTCTATGAGTCCAGTTGTTTTCATTTCTAGCTCCCACAAATGAGGGAGTACATGCAAAACTTGTCTTTCTATGCCTGGCTTATTTCACTTAACGTAATGTCCTCCACCACTTCCATCCCCACTATTGCAAATGACAAGATCTCATTCATTTTTATGGCTGAATGGTACCGTACATATGTACCACATTTTCTTTATCCCTTCATCTATTGATGGACACTTAAGTTGCCTCCAAATCTTGGCTATTGTGAAAAATGCTACAATAAACATGGGAGTGCAGATATCTCCTCCATATACTGATTTCCCAGGTGCTAGGTGTACCCCTAGCAGCAGATGTACATCTAGCAGCTGGATCATATGATAGTTTTAGTTTTTTGAGGAACCTCCACACCGTTCTTCATAGTGGTTGTAGTAACTTACATTCCCACCAACAGTGTATGAGGTGGGATGTAGAGTACTATCTCTACATCCTCGACAGTACTCATTATGTCTTTTGGATAAAAGCCATTTTAACCGGGGTGAGATATCTCATTGTACTTCTGATTTGCATTTCCATAATGAATACTGTCGAGCACCTTTACATATATCTGTTTGTGATCTGTATGTCTTCTTTTGAAAAATGCCTATTCAGATCTTTTGCCCCCTTTTCCTTTGGACGTAGTCTCGCCTGGCCGCCCAGACTAGAGTGCAGTGGCACGATCTTGGCTCACAGCAACCTCCACCTCCCAGGTTCAAGCTTCCTGCCCTGGCCTCCAAGTAGCTGGGACTACAGATGTGTGCCACCACACCTGGCTAATTTTTGTATTTTTAGTAGAGACAGGGTTTCACCATGTTGGCCAGGCTGGTTAAACACGCATTTATTTATTCTAAGTCTCGAACTCCTGACCTCAAGTGATCTGCCCACTCAGCCTCCCAAAGTGCTGGGATTACAGGCGTGAACCACTGCACCTGGCCTTTTTGCCCATTTTTTAATCAAATTATTAGATTTTTTTCCTATAGAGTTGTTTGAGCTCCTTATACATTCTGGTTACTAATCCCTCATCAGATGTGTAGTTTGCAAATATTTTCTCCCATTCTGTGGATTGTCTCTTTATTTTTTTGCTTCCTTGGCTGTGTAGAAGCTTTCTAACTTAATGTGATCTCGTGCCTACTGATGTCTTGATGAGCCTGATCTTGTGCAGGTCTAGGCTAATGTGTGCATTTGAGTCTTCATTTTTACCAAAAAAGTTCAAAAAGTAAAAAATAAATGAAAAATAAAAAACTTTAAAAACAGAAAAAAGCTTATAAAACAAGGATATAAAGAAAACATTTTTGTACAGTTGTACAATGTTTGCATTTTATGCTGTTTTATTATGAAAGACTCAAAGAGTAAACCCGGGCGTCGTGGCTCACGCCTGTAATCCCAGCACTTTGGGAGGCTGAGGCGGGCGGATTACCTGAGGTCAGGAGTTCAAGACCAGCCTGGCCAACATGGTGAAACCCCGTCTCTACTAAAAATACAAAAATTAGCCGAGCGTGGTGGCACATGCCTGTAATCCCAGCTACTTGAGAGGATGAGGCAGGAGAACTGCTTGAACCCGGGAGATGGAGGTTGCAGTGAGCCAAGAATGCGCCACTGCACTCTAGCTTGGCTGACAGAGCAAGACTCTGTCTCAAAAAAAAAAAAAAAAAAAAAAAGAGCCAAAGAGTAAAGACAAAATTAAAAAGTTTACAATGTAAAAAAGTTATGGTATGCTAAGGTTAATTTATTATTGAAAAAAGAAAACTATTTTTCTATAAATGTAGTGTAGCCTAAGTGTACAGTGTTTATGAAGTCTACAGTAGTGACAGTAATGTCCTAGGCCTTCGCTCACTCCCTGACTCACCCAGACCAGCTTCCAGTCCTACAAGCTCCATCCACAGTAAGTGCCCTATACAAGTGTACCATTTTTTATCTTTTATACTACATTTTTACTGTACCTTTTCTGTGTTTAGATATGCTTATATACACAAACACCATTGTGTTACAATTGCCTACAGTATTTAGTACAGTCACATGCTGTACAGGTTTGTAGCACAGGAGGAATAGGCTATACCATATAGGTGTGTACTAGGCTGTATCATCAAGGTTTGCGTAAGTACATTCTGTGATGGTCACATAATATTGAACTCACCTAACGATGCATTTCTCAGAACATATCCCTGTCATTAAGTGACGGACCCTACCAAAGGGTCCCATTATCAAAAGTAGTGTGAAACAATGAGAAACAATGCTTGCATTAGTATTCAACTACTTATATTTCATGCCATAAAGACCTAATAATTTACATTCTTTCCCCAGGGTATTTTTTTCTACTCATTCATAACACTACTACTAAAAAACTCCCTGCTGTGGGCCGGGTGTGGTGGCTCAAGCCTGTAATCCTAGCACTTTGGGAGGCCGGGGCAGGCGGATCACCTAAGGTCAGGAGTTCAACACCAGCCTGGCCAACATGGTGAAACCCCGTCTCTCCAAAAATACAAAAATTAGCCAGGCATGACGGCAGGTGCCTATAATCCCAGCTACTCAGGAGGCTGAGGCAGGAGAATCACTTGAACCCAGGAGGCGGAGGTTGTAGTGAAGTGAGATCACGCCACTGCACTCCAGCCTGGACGACAGATCAAGACTCTGTTTCAAATAAATAAATAAATAAATAAATAAAGGCCTGCTGTGTTAAAAGTACCAAATAAAAGTATATCTGCTTTATGCTAAACCTTCTTTTGTTCGTATCCAATTAGCATTAACCTGTCTTTCATTTTTGTCAAACTTTCAGCTGAACACTTTGAAGCATTTCGGAAAGGTGAAACAATTGTAGCATTCCCTTAGTGATACTGAAGTTATGCTGGGGAAAGTGCTCTCATAAGGGAGCATTGTGTAAACATTTCATTAATCTTTGACTCAAACTTTCTCATGCTTTGCTTAAATCTACTTGGTGACCAGCAATCAGCCTGGCAATTTTTCAGTTTAAGCTTTTAAAGCTATGAAAAGAAAATACTTAAGGCACATATAGAAGACACTGTGATAATGTCATTTTGCTTAACACAACAGTGAACAAGTAAACAGTTTTTAAACTTGAATATATCTTTTGCAGGCCAAGAAAAAAAGCCTGTATGTCCCTCTTTTTCTACTTGACCCAAAATTAAGTCCTGATTTAAACAAAGCAAAAATATACTTACAGAACTAGCATCAACATCACTGTGGATGGCAACTGTCTTAATGCCCATCTTCTTGCAAGTTTTAATAACCTATTTTAAAATATATTAATGTCTATTAATAGTGATTCACACTTAAAGGGGTTTAATAATAAATAATTTCATAGAGTAAAATGGAAAATAAGATGAAAATTCTACTCACCCGACATGCAATTTCTCCTCTATTAGCAATAAGAATTTTATCAAAAGTCTGAAGACAGAAAAAACACATTCATTAGAAATTGTTACTCTTACTTTGGGACCAAAAAACACCAACTTTTTCCAACATTAACACAGAATATAATCCTAAAAAACATTACTTCTTAGAGTAACATTAAATACTATATTATTTAGAGTAATATTAAATGTACTATAAATACTTAGGGTAATATTAAAATAGGTTATCAAATAGTATAATCATTTACAACCAGAGAACTACAAAATTCACCTGATATGATCGGGTTCTATAATTACTTTGTTAAAGCATAGTAGGTGAATGTATTCACAATGTGGGTATTTATCAATTCTCTAGTCAAAAGAAAATCTTCAAATGATATTTCAGATACTAAAAGACTGTAGTCAAGCCCGGGCGCAGTGGCTCATGCCTGTAATCCCAGCACTTTGGGAGGCTGAGGCAGGTGGATCACGAGGTCAGGAGTTCGAGACCAGTATGACCAACACGGTGAAACCCTGTCTCTACTAAAAATACAAAAAGGCTGGGCACAGTGGCTAACACCTGTAATCCCAGAACTTTGGGAGGCCAAGGTGGGTGGATCATGAGGTCAGGAGAGCGAGACCATCCTGGCCAATATGATGAAACCCCGTCTCTACTAAAAATACAAAACACATAAAAACAAAAAAATTAGCTGGGTCTAGTGGTGTGCGCCTGTAATCCCAGCTACTTGGGAGGCTGAGGCAGGAGAATGGCGTGAACCCGGGAGGTGGAGACTGCAGTGAGCCAAGATCGCGCCACTGCACTCCAGCCTGGAGACAAAGCAAGTCTCCGTCTCAAAATAAATAAATAAATAAATAAATAAATAAATAATAAATTAAAATACAAAAATTAGCCTGACGTGGTGGTGCATGCCTGTAATCCCAAGTGCTGGTAATTCCAAGTAATCTCAGCTACTTGGGAGGCTGAGGCAGGAATCGCTTGAACACGGGAGGCTGAGGTTGCAGTGAGCTAAAATTGTGCCACTGCACTCCAGCCTGGGTGACAGAGCAAGACTCCGTCTCAAAAAAAAAAAAAAAAGACGGGTGGATCACGAGGTCAGGAGATCAAGACCATCCTGGCTAACACGGTGAAACCCCGTCTCCACTAAAAAATACAAAAAAAAAAAACTAGCCGGGCGAAGTGGCGGGCGCCTGTAGTCCCAGCTACTCGGGAGGCTGAGGCGGGAGAATGGCGTGAACCTGGGAGGCGGAGCTTGCAGTGAGCTGAGATCCGGCCACGGCACTCCAGCCTGGGCGACAAGCAAGACTCCGTCTCAAAAAAAAACAAAAAAAAAAAACAAAAAAAAAAACTTTGGCCAAAATTACTTGACAATTTATTTTCTAAATTCTGGGAAATTCTAAGTGTCATGAGTTGTTTTCAAAGGAAAGTCTGATACTAAGTAAGAATAATTTATCTGCCATCTCTGTTGGGACAGGGCATATTTTCAGTAACTCAGAATAGGTACCAATTGTGCTTATATCCAAAAACGCCCAGGCTAAGCAGATTACACCATTTGAATACAATGTTAAGTTTGAATAACCACCAAATTTTGAAGCAGCTGAGACCAAATAGTAGAGAAGCTGTATATCCTGTGTTTATCTAGAGATCTAAACCCAAGTCCAGCTTTGCCACTAATGACTTATTTAACTTTAAGCAAATCAATCTCTGTAGGCCTTCATTTCCACATAAACTGGCAGCACTCCAAAGGAAAGCTATTTAGTAAGGTTTTCTTCCTACTCTAAAATTATACAGGCTAATCGTTTTTAAAAACACACCATTCCAAGTAATTTGGATGTTATACATATTAGCACATGGTAATTTCTGGATTTGTGAATTGTTTTTAAGTTCAACGGAACTACAGAAAAAAAGTGTTAGTTATATTTCTAAAGGAAGACTTAGAGTTACATATGATCTTTTAAAAAGTACTCTTATATAACTTAGAGCAGTTTGTTTGTTTGTTTGTTTGTTTGTTTTTTGAGATGGAGTCTCACTTTGTCACCCAGGCTGGAGGGCAGTGGTGCGATCTCAGCTCATGGTAACCTCCGCCTCCCAGGTTCAAGATATTCTCCTGCCTCAGCCTCCCGATAGCTGGGATTACAGGTGCATGCCACCACGCCCCGCTAATTTCTTTGTATTTTTAGTAGAGACAGGGTTTCCCCCATCTTGGCCAGGCTGGCCTCAAACTCCTGCCCTCAGGTGATTTGCCTGCCTCGGCCTCCCAAAGTGCTGGGATTACAAACCTGAGCCACCACGCCCGGCCTAGAGCAGTATTTTAACATACAGGAAAAAGTCCAGCATCTCAGAAGTGAAAAAAGCTTTCTAGGTCTTGGTTTAACCTTTACATCATATATGTCTTAACTCCACCAACCCGAGGCAAGCCCCTGCCTTAAAAATAGGTAAACTTCTAATTTGATAAAACGCTAAGCCACTCAGAGCCTTGCTCACACCTCAGGTCTGAGAACGCAAAATCATCTACTTTTCTGTATTTAAATGGTCATGGTAAATCCCTCTTAAGCAGTAAGCATATCCTGAGAAAACAATGATTACACTTTCTTTTTTTTTTTTTTTTTTGAGACGGAGTCTCGCTCTGTCACCCAGGCTGGAGTGCAGTGGCCAGATCTCGGCTCACTGCAAGCTCCGCCTCCTGGGTTCACGCCATTCTCCTGCCTCAGCCTCCGGAGTAGCTGGGACTACAGGCACCCGCCACCTCGCCCGGCTAGTTTTTTGTATTTTTTAGTAGAGACGGGGTTTCACCGGGTTAGCCAGGATGGTCTCGATCTCCTGACCTCGTGATCCGCCCATCTCGGCCTCCCGAAGTGCTGGGATTACAGGCTTGAGCCACTACGCCCGGCCAACACTTTCTTAAATGGGTTTTAAAATGTGATGTTAATATTAACTGTGAAACAGACCATCTCTGATAATCACCATAAACACCACTCCTAGAAATTATATATTAAACAATTGTTACAGCAAATATAACAAATCATAACACTGGAAGAATTAAGTAAGAATCCCCATTCTAATTTCTGTTCAAGCAGCAGAACGGTCATTACGAGTCAGTCTGCAGCCAAACCACCCAGGCTGAACTTCCAGCACACTATGTTCTCCTCCTGTGTGTCCTGCTATGAACAAGTCATCCTTCTTGCCTCTCATTTCCTGGTATGTAAAATAAGGGTAAAAACAGCACCTGCCACAAGAGGTTGTGAGAATGATATTAATTAACACCCTTAAAGTGTTTAGAATAACGTCTAACACGTAATATATATTCATTCAGCATTAGCTATGGCTACTGTTCTTCACCCCTTTGGGCTACATGCCAGACTGTTATGAATTTAGGAGTGTGCCCTTATCTGTCTAACTGGGGAAAAGCTATATCAAAACAAATACCTGCACCTGACACATCTTCTCTGTTAAGGGCTATTAACGTATTACCAATTAGCACATAAAACTCAATAAAGCTAACCATATCAATTAATCTTCCATACATAACATTTTCTTTTAAATAAATCACAGTTCAGAATTTTTAAAGTACAAAAGGGGATACACTGAAGAAACACCCAAGTCCCTGCCCAAAAGGCAACCACTGTTACTGGTCTCCTATATATTCTTCCAGGTAGGCTACGCCTGTAACAAAATACACATACAAATCAATCAAAACCAACTAAAACTGCCCCTCTGCATCAACAATTACAGGTAAATATCAAGTGCATTTGGCAACTTCAAAGTAAAATATGGCACAAACACAATGAATTGTGTTAAGTGCTCTAATAAGGCTGTGTGCAGGATGCTACACAGAGAAGGGAGCGCATGAACAGCATGTGTAAAGGTTGTGACACTGGAAGAAGAGGGTAGCACTAAAGAACTACAAGGAATTCTCAACATGACTCAAGTGTGTGGTATGCTTAGGAGAGTTGTAGCAAATAAAGCTAGGATAAAAACAGTCCAGATGATAGAAGGACTCATACGCCATTCAAGGAACTGGGACTTGTTCCTGTATGTGGAGAGTCACTCATAAGGCACCCTGAAGACACTCAGAAAAAGACAACTATAAATTAGGATCCTGGATCCTTGAAGACAGAGGAGAGTCCAGGTACCAGAATAGAAAATGAAGAACTTTGGCAGTAGCTGCTCTATAACTGTACTAATGATGTCATCTGAAGTAAAATATTTCCTAAGGATTTTTGTTGTTGTTGTTTTTCTCTTAATCCACTGTCTCTCTACCCCTCCTTCTTCCTTTCCCTTCCCCAGGTTTAGATGCTCTCTCCCGGGCTCTAACTCCACAGCTAGCAGCACACTCCATTCAGACACCAAGAGGGCTGAGCTGGCCCTGCACTGCGTGCTTGTTGGAATGATGGCAGAACTCTGGACACTGGGTCACTGCCCAGCTCTTCTGAGAAAGGGCACAGCACAATGGGTAAGTCCACCAGCTCTGGAAAAGGACAGACATGAGTTTACACCCAGCTACTCACTATCCATGGACTTTGAGTCTCAGTTTCCAAATGCGCAATATTCAGTGAAGGAAATTAAGCAGCCGACATTTAGGACACGTTTTGTATACGGCAGGCACTGTGATGAATCCCTTCTGTGCACTATTTCATCTATCAGGTAATGGCTATGAGGACAATATTTAGCATAATAATCCCACAAAGTCAGTTCTGATAATATCTCCGTTTTACAAATAAGAAAACTAAGGCTTGATGAGGCTAAATCACTTGCCTTAAATCACTTACAAAGTTCACTAGTGGTAAAGTCAGAGAGTTCACATCCAGGTATTCATGTCAGAACATACCATGACATAATGTGATCAGAGAATAACAATGCAAGCTCTAAACACTATGTTATCAATAACACCTAACTTTTTTTAAGAGATGGGGTTTTGCTCTGTTACCCAGGTTGGTATGGAACTCTTGGTCTCAAGGAATCCCGTGTCTCGGCCTCCCAAAGTGCAGGGACTGTAGGCGTAAGCCACTGAGCCCAGCCAGCTCACATTAGTGTGAAAGGAACAACATAGTACTGTACTGGCTCACATTAATTTAAGGCCAGCTGAAACTTAATGGTCTTTATCTAAGCAGTTACCGTAAGTTAAATCTTCCTTATTCTCATGAACGTACATAAGACAACCAGTTAGCTTGTTAGAACTCCAGTTAAAAAAAAACAACATTTGCCGGGCGCGGTGGCTCAAGCCTGTAATCCCAGCACTTTGGGAGGCTGAGACGGGCGGATCACAAGGTCAGGAGATCGAGACCATCCTGGCTAACACGGTGAAACCCCGTCTCTACTAAAAAATACAAAAAACTAGCCGGGCAAGGTGGCGGGTGCCTGTGGTCCCAGCTACTCGGGAGGCTGAGGCAGGAGAATGGCATAAACCCGGGAGGCGGAGCTTGCAGTGAGCTGAGATCCGGCCACTGCACTCCAGCCTGGGTGACAGAGCCAGACTCAGTCTCAAAAAAAAAAAAAAACAACATTTTCAGTGATGATTAAATTTCACCTGGATAAGTTGTGCATGATGTAAGTCACTGATAAAATGTGGAATAAGAAAGGAGTTAATAACAGATTCAAACAAGAATCAATTTATTTAACAAATATGTATTACACCAAAGATCAAGTCTACTTGCACTTGGGACAGTAGGCATAAACAGACCAGGTCAATATTTAATGAATGGTTACAAGGACAGCAGGAATCCGGGAAGGAGAAAGGTCTGATTAAGTGCAGCCCTCAAGCAAAGGGTGAAGCAACCAATTTAGTCTGAACATGCACCTGTACCACGATTAGGTGCCAAAGAATATTCATCACTCACTGAGGGAAACAGTTTCTCCACAGCCACCTTAGGCAAGGGCACAGCAAAGGAGATGGCAAAGATAGCAGGCAGCAGGATTGATTTCAGAATTTATGATGAAACATGCTTAGTAAATTCCAAGGGGATTCCACTTCTACACTCTTTAACCCTCCGATCTCTTTAAATGTGCCAAACCTGGGCCAGGCACGGTAGCTCATGCCTATAAGCCCAGCATTTTGGGAGGTGGAGGCAGGTGGATCACCTGAGGTCAGGAGTTTGAGACCAGCCTGGCCAACATGGTGAAACTCCATCTCTACTGAAAATACAAAAAAAAAAAAAAAAATTAGCTGGGCATGGTGGTGTGTGTCTGTAATCCCAGCTACTCGGGAGGCTGAGGCAGGAGAATCGCTTGAACCCGGAAGGTGGAGGTTGCAGTGAGCCAGGATCATGCCACTGCACTCCAGCCTGGGTGACAGAGCGAGACTCTATCTCAAAAATAAATAAATAAATAAATAAATAAATGTGCTAAACCCAGACAGTTACACACATTTATTTATTTTTAGTAATTATCAGTGGTCACCCATGTGGGAGGTGAGTTACCTATTTCTGTAACTTCACTATGAGGTTATAACGAAAGCAAGTGCCAGACCTAACTCTGTCCATACATACAAACATTTATCAAGACATAAAAAGAATCATAACACCCGCTTGATAAGTTCAGTGAAATCTCAACTCCCTGTACTTTGTAAGGCTCCAAAAGACTGCAAGAAAGGCTCGCCATAGGCCAAAAAAAAAAACAATATTCTGATTTGGTTAACCATACTGTCAGACTAAGCCATCAAGAATCCACCAGACAAGTGGCTGAACACAGGACTATTCATTTAGGGATCAGGCATGAGTGTTATTCTTAAAGGTAAAGAATTAAAGGCCAACTACATTATTATATTCTAATAGTACAAAGGCAGAGAATTTCTCTAAAGTAATAGCCAATAACATAATATCAACGAATATCACAAACTTCCTCAATGACAGCCCATTTCTTTTTCCTTCTTTGAGACAGGATCTCGCCCTGTAGCCTAGCAGTCTGGAGTACAGTGGTGCAATTATGGCTCACTGAAGCCCTGACCTCCTGGGCTCAAGTGATTCTCCCACCTTAGCTTCCTGTGTAGCTGGAACTACAGGCGCACACCACCACACCCAGCTAATTTTTGTGGAGGTTTTTTTGTTTTGTTTTGTTTTTGGTAGAGACAGGGTTTCGCCAGGCTGGTCGCAAGTTCCTGACGTCAAGCAATCCACTGGCCTCGAACTCCCAAAGTCCTGGGATTACAGGCGTGGGCCATCACACCTGGCTGATAGCCTACTTCTAACAGTTATTATGCTAATGAGGAAGGCTACCGGTATTTATAAAGAGAAAGATGCCTGAGCCGTTTGTAGTATTCCACCCCTCTAGAATGTGGCCTCCTCAACAAATGTTAGTTAACCACTCTTAAGAGTGTGGCCACTTAGGATAGATGATTACTTCAAGATTGGAATGCAACACATGGATACATGAACCCCAAAGCATATCACCTATGATGAAGATTTTAAATTAAACTACAGCTTTCATAACAGGGAGTTTATCGTAACTAATTCAATAGACCTGCACTATCCAATGCAGTAGCCACTGGTCACAAGGTTACTGGGCTCTTCAAATGTGGCTAATCAAACTGAGATATGCCAGAGATGTAAAACATACACTGGATTTAGAAGACTTAGGGCCCAAAAAAAGAATCTAAGGTGTCCTGTTAATACTTTTTATACTGATTATGTACTTAAATAACATTTTAGATATTGAGATATTATTAAAATTAATTTTAACTGTTTACTGTTTTTTAATGTAGCTATTAGAAAATTGAAAATTGGCCAAGCACCATGGCTCATGCCTGTAATCCCAACACTTTAGGAGGCTAAGGCAGGCAGACATTTGAGGTCAGGAGCTCGAGACCAGTCTGGCCAACATGGTGAAACCTTGTGTCTACTAAAAATACAAAAATTAGCCAGGCATGGTAATGAACACCTGTAATCCCAGCTACTCGGGAGGCTGAGGCAGAAGAATTGTTTGAACCCGGGACGCAGAGGTTGCAGTGAGCCAAGATCACACCACTGCACTCCAGCCTGGGTGACAGAACAATATTCCATCTCAAAAATTTAAAAAAAAAAAAAAAAAACCTTGAAAATTGCATTTGCCCTGTGTATTAATCGGTTTTTACATTGCTATGAAGATACCACCCAAGACTACGTAATTTATAAACAAAGGTTTAATTGACTCCCAGTTCCACATGGCTGGGGAGGCTTCAGGAAACTTAAATCATGGCAGAAGGAAAGCAGGCACCTTCTTCACAAGGCAGCAGGGGAGAGTAGTGCAAAGGAGGAACTTCCAAACACTTGTAAGATCATAAGATCCTGTGAGAACCAACTCACTATCACGAGAAAAACATGGAGGAAACTGCCCCCATGATCCAATCACCTCCCTCCCTCAACACCTGGGGATTACAGGTCGAGATGAGATTTGGGTGGGGACACAGAGCCAAACCATACCACCCTGCAACTGTGTTTCATGTTGTATTCCTACTGAACTGAAGATATGTAGACTCTTTCTTCCTCCAGGCCTCCAGATTCAAAAGAATCTGGAAAGCAGTATTGCGCACTTCAGCACATGATTCAGAGATACCTCAGACATGTCATTCTCAAATAATCATGCCTGTCAGTTCTATTTTGATGACAGTCACCTCGAACAATCCCTTCTTAACCAAAACTCCCACCCTCTTTGATGCTTTCATTGCCATGAAGGCATGAAACCATATTTTATTTCCAATCACTTCTTCTAGTCCCTACAAGGCTCAAACATTATTGAAATAGCATTTTAATTAGAAACTGCTTGTCCTGAAATTTATAATACACAAAATTATCTTCAATCTAAATGAATCATACAGGTAGGCCACAGTGGCTCACGTCTGTAATCCCAGCACTTTGGGAGGCCGAGACGGGCCGATCACCTGAGGTCAGGAGTTTGAGACCAGCCTGGCCAACATGGTGAAACCCCGTTTCTACTAACAAACACAAAAATTAGACGGGCATGGTGGGGCACACCTGTAATCCCAGCTACTCAGGAGGCTGAGGCAAGAGAATCTCTTGAAGCCAGGAGGCAAAGGTTACAGTGAGCTGAGATCACACGACTGTACTCCAGCCTGGGCAAAAGAGCAAGACTCTGTGTCACAAATAAATAAATAAATAATATAAATATTAAGTAAATGAGGCCGGGTGCACAGTGTCTCACGCCTGAAATCCCAGCACTTTGGGAGGCTGAGGCAGGTGGATCACCTGAGGTCAGGAGTTTGAGACCATCCTGGCCAACATGGTGAAAGCCCGTCTCTACTAAAAATATAAATGTTAGCCGGGTGCAGTGGTGTACGCCTGTAATCCCAGCTACTCAGGAGGCTGAGGTGGGAGAATTGTTTGAACCTGGGAGGTGTAGGTTGCAGTGAGCCAAGATCACACCACTGCACTCCAGCCCGGGCGACAGTGAGAGACTCCATCTCAAAAAAAAAAAAAGTATTAAGTAAATGAAAGAAAAACTCAATAGTTTAATTAAATCTCTTAACTGCCCAGTCTTTAAGAACAAATGATTTCTTAGTTATTCTTCTGAAAACAAAGGAAACACATTGTAAATGCATTCAATTTTTGGTAAAGATACAAATACAAAATTAAAAAGATTCAGACTGTGGCCCACAATGAAAAACAGAACATCTAAAGATTGAGCACCTATAGAAACATATAATGCTAGAGTGATCAATGACCCCACAGTCTTAAGAAAATCCCATTGAACACAGTATGGAGACAAGAAAGTAAAACCATGATAAGTTAGTTGTTGAGAGTATCGTTTAAATACTTACTTTTGGCCGGGCGCGGTGGCTCAAGCCTGTAATCCCAGCACTTTGGGAGGCCGAGGCGGGCGGATCACGAGGTCAGGAGATCGAGACCATCCTGGCTAACATGGTGAAACCCCGTCTCTACTAAAAATACAAAAAACTAGCCGGGCGTGGTGGCGGGCGCCTGTAGTCCCAGCTACTCGGAGGCTGAGGCAGGAGAATGGCCTGAACCTGGGAGGCGGAGCTTGCAGTGAGCCGAGATCGCGCCACTGCACTCCAGCCTGGGTGACACAGCGCGAGACTCCGTCTCAAAAAAAAATAAAAAATAAAAAAAAATAAATAAATACTTACTTTTTCATTAGGATCATATCCCACTGAACCAAGATTACGGGACACCATTAAGCGCTGTCTTGAATAGTGCGGAACATGCTACAAAAAAAGAAAAGCAAAATAAATTGCAAATACTTGACGGGCTTTTGAACATTTTTTCAGGATATTTCTTCCAGTTGGGTTCTAGTGAAAGTGTTTGATCAATAAATAGTAGTTCTAGGCAATACACCATAATTATAATTATGGAAGGGAAATCTATCTACAGACACAGCCCGTCGGTATGTAAGAGAAACCAAAAGCATCAAAACAATCTCTAGAAAAGCAAAACAAGAATTGTCAATGGGCCAAGCAAATCTGAGGAAAGCCTTTCAGATCACGCAAAAGGATAGAACAGGGTCAGAAATGTCACAGACTACAAAGAACTTTTAAAAACACAAAACAAGAGTCTTGGTCTCAGGGAGCTTCGAATTTAACAGTGGCCAGAACATAATAAAATATTATTTTTATATTTGCTGATGTCATCAGCCCGATTTCTTATTTTACATTTTCTGGTACAAAAGTGGTTTGGCTGATAAATATGAAAAAGCAAAACCATTAATCAAGGATATTTCTCATTCATTGAACTGTTTGTGAAGAAAGCATATCTTAATGCTTTAATACTTAAGAACATTAAGTGACTAAGCCAGGCACAGTGATACACGCCTGGAATCCCAGCTACTCAGGAGGCAGAGGTGGGAGTACTACTTGAGCCCGGGAGTTTGAGGCTGCAGTGAGCCAAGATCACACCACTGTACTCCAGCCTGGGCAACAGAGCAAGACCCCTTAGAACTTTCTAAGAGGATAGCAACTCAAATAAGAAACAAAATGTTTTTATAGCAACATCTGTAAATGAACTGAAAAAATTGTACAACTAGTTTTTAAAGAGTCGGGCACCTTGGCTCATGCCTGTAATCCTAGCACTTTGGGAGGCCGAGGCAGGTGGATCACCTGAGGTCAGGAGTTTGCAACCAGACTGGCCAAAACGGCGAAACCCCATCTCTACTAAAAATACAAAAAAAAAAAAATTAGTGGGGCATGCTGGCACACACCTGTAGTCCCAGCTACTAAGGAGGCTGAGGTAGGAGAATTGCTTGAACCCAGGAGGTGGAGGTTGCAGTGAGCTGAGATCGTGCCACTGCACTCCAGCCTGGGCAACAAGAGCGAAACTCATCAGAATGAATGAATGAATGAATGAATGAATGAATGAATGAATGAACGAATGAACAAACAAACGAATGAATAGTAATCTCTATACAAAAGTGGAGGTAAAAGATACAAAAAGATATAGTTTATAAAATAAAACCTTTACCAAGTAAAAGACTAGGAACAACAAGGAACTATGAATGGGAAATTATTACTGTGTCCCTATTAAAGATCAAGACTATCTCTCATATATTCCTTCAAGCATAACTGTGAGTTCAAAGAGCATTATCCCCAAGTTTATGACAAAGTTGAGTCCCAAGAACTTTAATTTTTCAAAGGTCACAGGCTGATGCTGTAATGGTTACAAGATTTAACCACAGATTGGTCAAGAGCTTTCTGAAGTTTTTTATTTTTAGATAAGAAAAACAGTGGCGAGTCCCACATAAACACTAATATCTACTCAAAGACATGATGATGTTCCACAGAGCCTGCACACATGTGAACTTGTAATAATGCGGCCCACAGCTGTAAAAAGCATAGATGCCTCCCAGTTAGACAGCAACCAGAAGTAGAACTCGGGCCGGGCACAGTGGCTCACGCCTGTAATCCCAGCACTTTGGGAGGCCGAGGCGGGCAGATCGCTTGAGGTCGGGAGTTCGAGACCAGCCTGACCAACATAAAGAAACCCTATCTCTATTAAAAATACAAAATTAGCTGAGAGTGGTGGTGCATACCCGTAATCCCAGCTACTTGGATGGCTGAACCCAGGAGGCGGAGGTTGCAGTGAGCCAAGATTGTGCCGTTGCACTCCAGCCTGGGCAAAAAGAGCGAAACTCCATCTCAGAAAAAAAAGAAGTAGAACTCGTACAAGCAAACACAACTATGACAGAACAACTACCAGTGTGAACCATTCCCACGACAAGTCTCAACTGGTTTGGAGTCAGCCCCACAAAGGCTCTGTTCCTGTTTACTCCTGGGAGACATTCATGGAAGGTCAAAAATGAAGAATCAGGTCAACACTCAGACTATTTGTGCAAAGCCACAACATAAAATTTATGTTCTAAATGCAGGAAAACGTTTGTAGAAGTCTGCTAATTTGGACCTCTACACAATTTTAACATTTGTTGTTTTTGTTAAGCATGTAACAAACTGGCTACACGCCCAGTCCAAAATTCTTTGTAAGGTATTTCCTAGCAATAAAGGTTCTGAGAAAGAACTTTAATCAATTCTATTTATAAAGACTATTTAGCCAATCACAGCCAAAAGGAGAAAGGTCAGGGTGTGCAAAATGACTCCCCAATAACATATTGCCATTGGTTCTCTCCCACAGGAATAACGATTTCCTATATTTTCCACACATAGAAAAGAAATGCCTGCAAATGGTTTGGCACATGGGAAGTGGCATTGACCCTCAGAGTCACAAGACTTGGGTCAACTCTCAGCTATGAGTCATTGAGCTAATCATTTCTCTGGGCCCCCATTTCCATCTACAGAATGCAGGTGATGACACCTCCCTGATTTCCTAGGGAGTTGTTAAAAGGATCAAATGAGTTTTTATAAATAGTAAAGTGCCAAAAAATGTAAGGTTTTACATGAAAACTAAATCCAAATATGCAGCTGTCACCTTCTTTGTTAAAACCATACCAGAACCACTTGGGAGTTACCATTAGAGAATAATATAGTCAATAAGAGTTCTGGTCTAGACTCAGATTCTGACCTGGATTCGAATCTTGACTCTGACATTTCCTAGATATATAGAAAGTTTCTTCATTTGTACACTAGGGATAATAATAGTACTTATCTAGGTCACAATGCTGCTATGAGGATTAAATGAGAATGTCTAACATGGCTAGCACAGTCTTGCATATATTATCATCAGCACACAATAACTTAGACAAAAATGGGGGGAAATGGTAGGCTTTTAGACAAACTGGTTGCATGCCTTCCAGTCATGGCAAACAGGGAAACAACTATCCTTTCTTAAGATTAGATAGCACCGGCCAGGCGCAGTGGCTCATGCCTGTAATCCCAGCACTTTGGGAGGCCAAGGCGGGTGGATCACAAGGTCAGGAGATCGAGACCATCCTGGCTAACACAGGGAAACCCCGTCTCTACTAAAAATACAAAAAAAAAAAAAAAAAATTAGCCGGGTGTGGTGGTGGGCACCTATAATCCCAGCTACTCGGGAGGCTGAGGCAGGAGAATGGCGTGAACCCAGGAGGCGGAGGTTGCAGTGAGCCGAGATCGCGCCACTGCACTCCAGCCTGGGTGACAGAGTGAGACTCTGTCTCAAAAAAATACTAAGCATGATGTGGCCTCACGTGGCGGTTAAAACTGGTAAATCCACTAGCAAATATCTTAAAGAACAATCTAAACACCAGTTCTGCCAAAACCAAAACTACTGTTAACTCACCCATAGTAGCAATCAGGTGAATAATACTAAATAACTCATTATCAGATAAATTCATTATCAGAATGCATTCTGCTTCAAAGAAGAAACTGTCCTCAAAACTGGGTTAACGGAGCTATAAAATGGTCTCACCAAGGTCAAAGTAAACATTAGTTTACGTCATCTTGCTTCATCTCTAAAATTCCAGGTGAAGGTCTTATCCACGTATTATGACACAGAGTTTGGAAGCATCTGTTGAGTATTTCATCATGCATTGTAACAGAAACCAAGGGGCCTTCTGAGCACATGCCTTTCTCTGAAGACACTTGATTTAAGTCTGGCTTTTTCCTGGAAGCACAGCTTTTCTTGCAAATAGACTATTTAGTCTTCAGGATCTCAGAGACCGTTCCAGTCTTCAGTGTCTGCCAAAAGCCAAGCTGAACACCTAATATTTGAGAGAGATGTTCAAGACTCAAGATTCTCTGGGCTCTGCCTCTGTACTAAGCTCAAGCACCAGGAAACTATACATGTCAACTCTAGAACTTCATTATCCCACCCTTGACTCTTCAGCCAGGCCATTCTTCCCCATCCGGCTGTAGCAGATGTTGTCAGAGGCCACTCAGATCCTCTCTAGCTACTGTGTTGACAACTAACGGCTCACACCCGCTCCCTCATCTTGACCATGTTCCTCAACTATACAGTTCTCCATCAAGCCTGAGAGCTACCCCCACCCTGCCTGGCCAAGGGCTAACACTGCATTCAAAAGGCCAGTCCCAGCACCTCAAGGTGGGACTTCATCAGTAGCACAACCTGTGCCCTAGAGCTGTTCCACCCAACATGGCAGCCATGAGCCACACTCAGATGTGCGCTAAGAGTAAACTACACACTGGATTTTGAAAACTTAGTGCCCAAAAGATGTAAAAGACCTCATTAGTGAATTTTTACATTTACATATTCAAATAATGCTTTGAATATTTGAATATATTAAGTAAAATATATTAATTTCCTCTTATTTTACTTTTTTTGTTTTTTTAAGAGATGGGGGTCTCACTATGTTTGCCCAGGCTGGACTGCAGTGACTAGTCACAGGCACAACTATAGCCCATGGCAGCCTCTAACTCCTAGACTCAAACGATCTTTCCACCTCAGCCTCCTGAGTAGCTAAGACTACACTTCCCTGCCACCACATCTAGCTTCGTTTTACCTTTCTTTTTTTTGAGACAGGATCTCACTGTGTTGCCCAGGCTGAAGTGTAGTGACAGGATCATAGCTCACTGCAGCCCTGAACTCCTGCATTCAAGCAATCCTCCCACCTCAGCCTCCTGAGTAGCTGGGACTACGGATGCATGCCACCATGCCCCACTAATGTTTTCATTTTCTGTAGAGATGGGGTGGCAGGGGAAGGAGGTTCTCACTATTTTCCCCAGGCTGGTCTTGAACTCTTGGTCTCAAGCGATCCTCCCACCTTGGCCTCTTCACTTTACTTTTTTTTAACATAAGTATTAGAAGATTTTTGTTTGTTTTTTGAGACGCAGTCTCACTTTGTCGCCAGGCTGGAGTGCAGTGGTGCCATCTCGGCTCACTGCAACCTCCACCTCCCAAGTTCAAACGATTCTCCTGCCTCGGCCTCCCCAGTAGCTGGGATTACAGGTGCCTGCCACTGAGAGGTGACAATGTGCTAGCAGCCCTCACTCTCAGCACCTCCTCGGCCTCTGCGTCCACTCTGGCGGAGCTTGAGGAGCCCTTCAGCCTGCCACGGCACTGTGGGAGCCCCTCTCTGGGCTGGCTGAGGCCGGAGCCGCCTCCCTCTGCTTGTGGGGAGGTGTGGAGGAAGAGGCGCTCCCAGGCCAGTGCCAGTTTCAGTAGGGCTGGAGGCAGGCTCCGCGGGCCCTGCACATGGAGTGGCCGGCCAGTGCAGCACGCCCAGGGCAGTGAGCTGCCCTGGGCTAGCAGCTGTGGAGGTTGCGCCGAATGCCCCAGCAGTGCCGGCCCACCGGCGCTGCACTCAAATTCTTGCCAGGTTTAGCTGCCTCCCCATGGCGCAGGGCTCGTGACCTGCAGCCCACCATGTCTGAGGTCCCCGCCTGCAGTGGGCTCCTGCATGGCCCGAGCCTTCCCAATGGGTGCCGGGCGGCACCCTGTTCCGTGGCACCTGGTCCCATCGACAGCCCAAGGACTGAGGACTGCAGGGGCGGCTCGGGATTGGTGGGCAGCTGCACCAGCAGCCCCAGTGCAGGATCCACTAGGTGAAGCCAGCTGGGCTCCTGAGCTGGATGGGGACTTGGAGACCTTTTATATCTAGCTGGAGGATTGTATGTGTACCAATCAGAACTCTGTATCTAGCTAATCTGGTGGGGACTTGGAGAACTTTTCCCTCTAGCTAGAGGATCCTAAATACACCAGTCAGCACTCTGTGTCTGGCTCAGGCTTTGTAAATACACAAATCAGTACTCTGTGTCTAACTCAAGGTTTGTAAATAGACCAATTGGTACTCTGTATCTAGCTAACTCTGTATCTAGCTAACCTAGTGAGGACTTGGAGAACTTTTCTGTCTAGCACTCTGTGTCTAGCTCAAGGATTGTAAACACTACAATCAGCACTCTGTGTCTAGCTCAGGGTAGGTAAATACACCAATCAGTACACTGTGTCTAACACAAAGTTTGCAAATACACCAATTGGTACTCTGTATCTAGCTGACACTGTACCTAGCTAACCTAGTGGGGACTTGGAGAACCTTTCTGTCTAGCACTCTGTGTCTAGCTCAAGGATTGTAAACACACCAATCAGCACTCTGTGTCTAGCTCAAGGATTGTAAACACACCAATCAGCACTCTGTGTCTAGCTCAAGGATTGTAAACACACCAATCAGCACTCTGTCAAAACGGACCAATCAGCTCTCTATAAAATAGACCAATCAGCTCTCTGTAAAATGGACCAATCAGCAGGATGTGGGTGGGGTCAGATAAGGGAATAAAAGCAGGCTACCTGAACCAGCAGTGGCAACCCACTCAAGTCCCCTTCCACACTGTGGAAACTTTGTTCTTTCGCTCTTTGCAATAAATCTTGCTGCTGCTCACTCTTCGGGTCCACGCTGTCTTTATTAGCTGTAACACTCACTGCCAATGTCTGCAGCTTCATTCCTGAAGCCAATGAGACCACGAACCCATCGGGAAGAACGAACAACTCCAGACGTGCTGCCTGTAAGAGCTGTAACACTCACCACGAAGGTCTGCAGCTTCACTCCTGACAGCAAGACCACGAACCCACCAAAAGAAGCTCCAGACACATCTGAACTCAGGTCTGAAGGAACAAACTCCAGACACACCATCTTTAAGAACTGTAATACTCACCATGAGGATCCGCAGCTTCATTCTCGAAGTCAGTGAGACCAAGAACCTACCAATTACGGACACACCACCACACCCGGCTAATTTTTGTATTTTTAGTAGAGACAGGGTTTCACCATGTTGGCCAGGATGGTTTCAATTTCTTGACCTTGTGATCCACCCGCCTCAGCCTCCCAAAGTGCTGGGATTACAGTCCTGAGCCACCATGCCCAGCTGAGCCACCACGCCCGGCGAAGACTTTTAATGACATTTGCAGCTCACCTTCTATTTCTATTGGGCAGCACGGATCTAGGACAGTTGTTCTCAAATTTTACCATGCATCAGAATTACCTGAAAGGCTTGTTAAAACAGATTGCTGGGCTCCATCACCAGAGATTCAGACTCTGCAGCTCTGGACTAGGGCTGGATAATTTGCATTTCTAACAAGTCCCGGATAATGCTGCTGGTTAACAATCACACTTTGAGAAATACTGCTCTAGAGCTCCCTGTAGGAACAGAATGAAGCTAGTCTCCAGCTATCAAAACGAAGATGTGTTTCAGTGTAACTACTGTCTGGCTCTTCCCTCTCAAGTCTTAACCCTCCCTATTTCTAAGATACTAAATACTCAGGAACGTGGGCAATTAAGTCTTTTTTTTTTTTTTTTTTTTTTTTTTTGAGATAGCGTTTTACTCTCGTTGCCCAGGCTGGAGTGCAATGGTGCGATTTCAGCTCACCGCAACCTCTGCCTCCCAGGTTCAAGCAATTCTCCTGTCTCAGCCTCCCGAGTAGCTGGGATTACAGGCATGTGCCACCATGCCTGGCTAATTTTGTATTTTTAGTAGAGATGGGGTTTCTCCATGTTGGTCAGGCTGGTCTCGAACTCCTGACCTCGGGTGATCCACCTGCCTTAGCTTCCCAAAGTGCTGGGATTACAGGTGTGAGCCACTGCACCCAGACCATTCTTTTATTTTTTAATTCAGATGTAATTCACATACCATAAAATTTACCCTTTTAAAAAAGTATACAACTCAGTGGTTTTTAGTATATTCACAAGGCATGGAACCATGATGGCTACTGATTCCAGGACATTTTTTATCACCCCAAAAAGACACCCCTTAACTATGCGCAGTCACTCCCATCCCCTCTCCTCCAGGCCCTGGGCAACCACTAATCTACTTTCTGTCTTCATGGATCAGTCTATTCTGGAGACTGCATAAAAACACAATCATACAATAGCGGCCTCGTGTGCCTACCTTCAAAAGTCACTCTTAATTCCTTCCTTTCCGTATTTGTACATACCTTACAGATATTGTAGGTTCAGATCCAATTAATTATTGTTCAGAACAACTGCTGCTCAAAAATGCTATCATCTGATCCTTCAGCAAATCTCATTGTTTTCCTGGTGGAGGGTCTTGCCTTGATGTTGATGGCTACTGACTGATCAGGGTGGTGGTTGCTGAAGGTTGGGATGGCTGTGGCAATTTCTTAACATAAAACAACAGTGAAGTTTGCTGCAGTGATTTCCTCTCACAAAAAATTCTCTGTCGCATGTGATGCTGTTTGATATCATTATATCCACATCAGAACTTTTTCAAAATTGGAATAAATCCAAAACCTGCTGCTGCTTTATCAACTAAGTCGATGTAATATTATAAATCCTTTTTTATCATGATGACCATGTTCACAGCATCCTCCACCACTAGTAGATTCCGTCTCAACATACCGCTTTCTTGACTGGGTGTGGTGGCTCAACACCTATAAACCCAGCGCTTTGGGAGGCCGAGGCAGGTGGATTGCTTGAGCTCAGGAGTTTGAGACAAGCCTGGGCAACATGGCAAAACCCCATTTATACAAAAAAAAATTTTTTTTAATTATATATATATATGTGTGTGTGTGTATATATATATATATATATATATATATAGCTGGGCATGGTGGCACAAGCCTGTAATCCCAGCTATTCAGGAGGCTGGTGGGAAGATTACTTGAGCCTGGGAGGTCGAGGCTGCAGTGAGCCATGACCATGCCACTGCATTCCAGCCTGGGTGACAGAGTGAGACCCTTCCTCAAAAAAAAAAAAAGAACCACTTTCTTTACTCATCTATTAAGAAGCAACTCCTCATCCCTTCAAGATCATGAGACAGCAGCAATTCTACCACATCTTCAGGCTCCACTCTAGTTCTCTTGCTATTTCCATCCCTCTACAGTTACATTCCCCACTGAAGTCCTGAACCCCTCACAGTTGGAATCGACTTCTCAAAACTCCTGTTAATGTTGATATTTTGACCCACCATGAATCATGAAGGTTCTTAATGGCATCTAGAATGGTGAATCCTTTCCAGAAAGTTTTCAATTCACTTTGCCCAGATTCATCAGAAGAATCACTCTCTACAGCAACTATATAGACTTATGAAATACTATTTATTAAATAATACAACTTGAAAGTTGAAATTCCTCCTTGATCCATGGGCTGGAGAATGTTGTATTAGCAGGCATGAAAATAACATTAATCTACTTGTACAGCTCCATTAGAGCTCTTGGGTAACGAAGTGTATTGTGTATACGCAGCAATATTTTGAAAGGAATCTTTCTGTCCTGAGCAGTAGGTTTCAACAGTGGGCTTAAAATATTCAGTAAACTATGCTGTAAACAGATGTGCTGTCATCCAGGCTTTACTGTTCCATTTCTAGAGCACAGGCAGACTCAACTTTGAATAATTCTTAAGGGTCCTAGGATTTTCAAAATGGTAAATGAGCACTGGCTTCCACTTAAAGTTACCAGCTGCATTAGCCCCTAACAAGAGTTGGCCTGTCCTTCGAAGCTTGCTTCTTTTTTTTTTTTTTTTTTAGGGATAGGGGTCTTGCTATGTTGCCCAGGCTGGACACCAACTCCTGGCCTCAAGCAATCCTCCCACCTCAGCCTCTGGAGCCAGTGCCTGGTTTCTAAGCCTCAAAGGACAGCCAGGTGTGATAGTGAGCACCCCAGGTGCTGTCCTTTGAGGCTCTGAAGCTAGGCACTGACTTCTCTCCAGTTCTCAAAGTGCTAAATGACATATTCTTCCAATAGAAGGCTATTTCATCTACAATGAAAATCTGCTGTTTGGTGTAGCCAACTTCATGAATGATCTTTGTGAGATCTTCTGGATAATGCTGCAGCTTCTACATCAGCACTTGTTGCTTCCACATTTATGTTATGGAGATCGCTTTTTTTTTTTTTTTTTTTTTAGACAGAGTCTCTCTGTCGCCAGGCCAGAGTGCACTGGCACGATCTTGGCTCACTGCAACCTCCACCTCCTGGGTTAAAGCGATTCTCCTGCCTCAGCCTCCCAAGTAGCTGGGACTATAGGCACGCGCTACCACACCCGGCTAATTTTAGTATTTTTAGTAGAGACAGGGTTTCACCATGTTAGCCAGAATGGTCTCAATCTCTTGATCTTGTGATCCGCTCGCCTCGGCCTCCCAAAGTGCTGGGATTACAGGTGTGAGCCACTGCACTCGGCCTCACTTCTTTTCTTAAACCCCATGAACCAACCTCTGTTTGCTTCCACCTTTTCTTCTGCAGCATCCTCACCTCTCTCAGCCTTCGTAGAATTGAAGAGAGGGCCTTGCACTGGATTAGGCTATGACTTAAGGAAATGTGGCTGGTTTGATCTTCCATCCAAACCACTAAAGCTTTCGCCATATCAGCAATAAAGCTGTTTCACTTTTTTTAATCAGTTGTGTGCTCACTGGAGTAGCATTTTTAAATTCCTTCCAGAACTTTTCTTTTGCATTCACAATTTGGCACAAGAGGCCCAGCTTTCAGTCTATCTTGGCTTTTGACAAGCCTTCCTCCCTAAATGAGTTCTAGTTTTTTATTTAAAATGACAGACATGTGACTCTTCCTTTCACTAGAACGCTTAGAGGGTTATTAATTGGCCTACTTTCAATATTGTTGTGTCTCAGAGAATAGGGAGGCCTGAGGAGAGGGATAGACATGGGGGAATACCTGGTTGGAGAAGTCAAAACACACACAACATTTATCAATTATGTTTCTCTGCTTATATGGGCGTGGTTCACGGCACCCCAAAATATTTACAATAAGAATATTGAAGATCACTGATCACAGATCACCATAACAGACATAGTAATAATGAAAAAGTTTAAATTATTGTAAGAATTATCAAAATGTTTCACAGAGACACAAAGTAAGTCTGTGCTATTGGAAAGATGAGACCAATACAGCTGCTCAAAGCAGGGTTGCCACAAACCTTCAATCTGTAAAAACAACAACAACAACAAAAACAGTATCTGCAGGGCTAATAAAGCCAAGATATAGGTATGTCTGTATCTGCCTTCAAACCCCACAGCAAGATACTGGCTTTAGCTCCAAAATATATTCCAAGTCTGACCAGTTCTCACCAACTCCAGTGCTACCACCCTAGCGCGTTACCATCATCTCTAGCTTGGTCTTCTACAACAGCTTCCTGACTGGTCTCTCTGTTTCCACTCTTCCCACCCAAGTCCCCAACCCTACTCCCACCCCTACTAAGACATTCGCCACACAGTAGTCACAATCGTCTTTTCCAAACACAAGTTCAATGTGCTTAAATGCCTCCAATTGGACTCTCATTATTAAATTCCAAATACAAGCCCCTAATGACTCTGTCCTGCCTACCTACTCCTCCTCCCTCATCTCCTAAGATCATCCCCTCATTCAGTTCACTCCAACCACAGCAGCCACATTCATCCCTTAATTATGCCAAATGCAATTTCCCCTCAGAGTTTTTGCCCTGGCATTCCTTGGTCTGCAATGCTAGGCCCCCATATAGTCACATGGCTGGCTGGCTCAGTTTCCTGTCCAAATGCCACATGCTCTGAAATGTCCCCTATGGTCTCATTAGGTAACATCCCCAACTCAGCACCACTACCACTCTCTATCCCATTAACTTATCTTTTTACTTCAAGATCACTTCTCACTCTCTGAACTTTTCTATTTATATGAGCACAGTCTCCTTACTCAAATGTAACCACAATGGGAGCAGAAACATTCACGATTATGTTCCCAGCTCTAAGTAGTGTCTGACACATACGATGTGTAAGTGGATTGAATGGTAGCCCCTAAAATGATGTGTCCATGTCCTGGAACCTGTGATAAAGGGTCTTTGCCAATACAACAAAGTGAAGGACCTCGAGATGAAATCATCCTAGATCTTGTCATGGCCCTAAATCCAATAAAAAGTGTCTTTATAAAAGAATGAGAGGGAAAGATGCACAAGGAGGAGGAAGAGAAGGTAGCCATATGAAGACAGAGGCAGAGACTGGAGTGATGCGGCCACAAGCCAAGGAATGAATGCAGCCACCAAAAGCTCAAAGAGGCAAGAAAGGATTCTCCCCTAGAGCCTTCAGAGGAAGCATGGCCCTGCTCATGCCTTGATTTCAGACTTCAGGCCTTCAGAACTGTGGGAGAATGAATTTGTTGTTTTAAGCCACGAGGTCCATGGTCATTTGTACAGCGGCTCTAGGAAACCAAGGGTTTCTTGAATAAAGAATACCAAAGAGGGCGAGCACAGTGGCTCACGTCTGTAATCCCAGCACTTTGGGAGGCCAAGGCCGGAAGATCAGTTGAGGTCAAGAGTTCAAGACCAGCCAGGCCAACATGATGAAACCCCATCTCTACTAAAAATACGACAATTAGATGGGCATGGTAGCACATGCCTGTAATCCCAGCTACTTTAGGAGGCTGAGGCAGGAGAATCACTTGAACCCGGGAGTCGGAGGTTGCCATGAGCCGCGATCACACCACTGCACTCCAGCCTGGGCAACATGAGACTCCATCTCAAAAACAAACAAACATAGAATATCAAAGCAAGTATGCCACATGGATGCTGTATTAGGTTTTGTGAATGAAATCACAAATCTGTATCTTCCAACATTTTTAAAATTCACTTTTATTTTGATCTTATTAGGTTGATCCCATCAGTTTGTGAGGTTTTTTCTAACAAAAATGTCAATAGTCATTTAAAATAAAGAAACTAATTTTTGAAAGTTATGCAATATGCTTATCTTTCAAAAAATATAATTTTGCTTCAACTATTTAAGAGTATTGTCAAAATAAAAGCAGTATATTTGTATAACACTTCATCATGGTACTAAAATTATTCTCATTAAAGATCAAAGATCTTACCAAATTCTTTCACCAATTTTTTTTTTTTTTTTTGAGACGGAGACTCGCTGTCACCCAGGCTGGAGTGCAGTGGCACGATCTCAGCTCACTGCAACCTCCGCCTCCCGGGTTCATGTCATTCTTCTGCCTCAGCCTCCTGAGTAGCTGGAACTACAGGCGCCCGCCACCACGCCTGGTTAATTTTTTTTGTATTTTTAGTAGAGACAGGGTTTCACCGTGTTAGCCAGGATGGTCTCAATCTCCTGACCTCGTGATCCGCCCACCTCGGCCTCCCAAAGTGCTGGGATTACAGGCAACAGCCACAACACCCGGCCCCCTTTTTTTCTTTTCTTCTCTCTTTTTTTTCTTTTTGAGACAGAGCTTTGCTCTTGTTGCCCAGGTTGCAGTGCAGTGGTGCAATCTCGGTTCACTGCAACTACCACATCCCGGGTTCAAGCGATTCTCCTGCCTCAGCCTCCCAAGTAGCTGGGATTACAGGCATGCACCACTATGCCCAGCTAATTTTGTATTTTTAGTAGAGACGGGATTTCTCCATGTTGGTCAGGCTGGCCTCAAACTCCCGACTTCAGGTGATCTGCCCACCTCGGCCTCCCAAAGTGCTGGGATTACAGGCATGAGCCACCATGCCCTTTTTTTTGGGGGGGGTGGGGGGAACAGGGTCTTGCTATGTCACCCAGGCTGTAGTATCTTGGTGTGATCACAGCTCACTGCAGCCTTGACCTCCTGGGCTCAATTGATCCTCCCTCCTCAGCCTCCAAAGTACCTAGAACTACAGGCACGTGCCACCACGGCCAGCTAATTTTTATTTTATTTCATTTTGTAGAGATGTGGGAGTGGGTATCACTATGATGACTAGGCTGGTCTCAAACTCCTGAGCTCAAGTAATCCTTCCACTTCGGCTTCCCAAAGGATTGGGATTGCAGGCGTGGAGCTACCACACCTGGTCTCACCAATCTTTTATTCCTTAGCCTCTCTGCACCTGGAACGCAGTTAGGGACTATGTTTTAATTTTTTTCTCTCCTCTGTACATGCCATAGTACCTGGAACTTAGAAAATGCTCCACAAACACTTTTTGAGTAAAGAGCTAGATCTCTAGACAAGTGAATGAATGAATGCTAACTACTTCTTGAAATTTCTTTCCTAGGTTTGATAACACTACACTACATTGGCTCCTCTCAAACCATACCTCTAACTCCTCTAGTCTCTTCTTCCTTCTTCCAAATCCTAATTTAGGGTTGTAAGACGAAGCATTTATTCAATTAAATATTAACTGCCTCACTACATCCTTCAGGGTTCACAGATTCTAACTCTAACTTTAGCCTCGTATCCCTGGCTGTAAAGCCAGCCACTGATACCCTCTGTCTTCCCAGCACCTCAGCATGGCTCCTGTGGGCATCTAACTCCAGATATCTACAATGAAACACTATGTTTCCAGCCCCACCGAAAAGATGTTTCTTCCCAAATTCCTTTTTCATCCTGGTTCTCCCACCTACATTTTTTAAAGTTTGGAATCATTTACACAAATCCTTTTCCCTCACTCTTCATCAAAAATGTCACCATCTTTTCCTCTTATTTAGGAAAGGACTAGAGCAGTTTTTACCTCTGTTCTGAACCTCTCAGGAACAGAATAAAATCCAAATGGTAGATATATAAATACATACATGTCTATAAACATTTTTTTACACCAGAAACTAGTCTCTGTAATAATCTCAGAAACTTGTTTTCCCAAATGATTTGTTAGAAATTTAGCAGCATGTTGGAAAGAGTAACCTCCAGGCAATTCTAAAGCATTCAGATAAGCTTAAACATTCTTTTCCATATTTACTGATTACAAAAGAAAATAATGGATTTCAAGTAACATAGGGCTTAAACATTCAAATTTCATGAATGTATCACACAATGAGACTATGATTCAAATGAGACAATTTGTAACTAGAAAAGCAAGCCGATGTGGGTGGATTGCTTGAGTTCAGGAGTTTGAGACCAGCCTGGGCAACACAGCAAAACCCCATCTCTACAAAAAATTAAAATTAAAATTTAAAAATAGCCAGGTGTGGTCGTAGGTGCCTGTGGTCCCACCTACTTGGGAGGCTGAGATGGGAGGATGGCTTGAGCCCAGGAGGCAGAGGCTGCACTAGGCCAAGATCATGCCACTGCACTCCAGCCTGGTCAACAGAGCCAGACCCCGTCTGAAAAAAAAAAAAAAAAAAAAGGAAGAAAGAAAAGAAAGCCTTTGGAATCATATTATCTAAGGTTCAAATTCTACTTCAGCCAATTGTGCTTTTAAGCAATGACTTAACCGCCCTGAGCTGTGTTTCCTCTACTATAAAATTGGGATTTTTGACCTAGTTGTTACAAGGATAAAAGATATTATATGAACAAATCACAGAGTCGGGCTTGGTGGCTCATGCCTGTAATTCCCAGCACTTTGGGAGGCCAAAGCAGGCGGATCATGAGGTCAAAAGATCGAGGTGGCCAACATGGTGAAACCCCCTCTCTACTAAAATACAAAAATTTTAGCCAGGGGTGGTGGCACACACCTGTAGTCCCAGCTACTTGGGAGGCTGAGGCAAGGGAATCACTCGAACCCAGGAGGTGGAGGTTGCAGTGAGCCGAGATCGCACCACTGCACTCCAGCCTGGTAACAGAGCAAGACTCCATCTCAGAAAAAAAGAAAAGCAAAGGAAACTCACGCAAGGCATATAAGAGTTCAATAAAAACTATAGCAATTACCGTAAAACCAACATCCTAGAGCCACTGAAAACATTTACGCAGAAGAAAAAACCAGGCATTAAAATAGAATGTGTTTAAAAAGCTGATACACAAAACAAATAAGACTAAAAGGTGAACTCCATATATACCCTAAAAATAAATAAACTCTGTTGACTGGCTAAAAGAATGGTCAGAATTCTCTAGACTAGAACCTAGAGTTAGCTGGCTGCTTTCCAACCAACCAAAAGGTTTGCAGAGGTAGAGGGAGGGATGGGAGGGGTTAAAATCTTCAAAAGATTCAGCTTCAAACAGACTCAGTACAGCATATTTCAAGTTCATAGAAGAGAAGCACGGAGAGAAGCTAAGCAGCAGCTCAAGTTCCCCTAGAGTGATAGTGAACTTCAGAGATGCTTCCCACCCCAAGGAGGGATTCTTTACTGGCACAAACATAATGCTACTCTATTGTTACACATTCAGCACCCATTGTGTCAAACATTGTACTAAGAACACAGAAATAGACAAGATGCAGTCTCTGCCAACACATTAAAAGGAAAAAACCAGGTAAGAAACATCAAAGCTTATGTATTACACAGTGAGTGTATAACAAGTGTACAACAGTAAGTACAGTAACAGCCTTCCTCTCAGCCTCTCCAATCTAAAATGTCAGTGTCATCCCTCCCACCTCCAACATCAATGTCTTCCCACTGCTCTAAGACAAACAGCAAACCTCATAATATGATCTGTAAGAGTCAGCATGGTCTGACTCCTGCCAACTTCTCCAGCACCATCTACTCTCTGCATCAGAGTCTCTGTAGGCTTTTTTCAGTTCTTCTAACCTGTCATTCCCTCTGGCCGCAGGACCTTTGCACACACTGTTCTCTCACATTCATCTCCTCCGTTTGTTAGAGAAGGTCACTTTATCCTTCAAAACTTGTCTCAATTTTCAATTCCAAAGGAAAACACTCCCTTACTATAGGTAGTATAGTATGATTAAGAGCACAGGTTCCGGACTTCTAAATCCTGTTTGCCACTTATTGGCACTATAGCTTCGAGCGAGTCACATTAACACTTAGTGCCTCACTTTCATCTTCTGTAAATGGGGGACATATGACTGTTGTGAGATTGAATAAATTAGTTTAAGCAAAGCAACAGAACAGTATCCAGGACACAGAACTCAAAATCTTGGTTTGGTCAAATCCCTCTATTTTATTTTCTTACAGCACCAGGGCATCTCCCCTAATACCATTTTACACTTATTACACTCTCCCTACTAGAGTAAAATTTCTAAGAAAGCAGAAACCATATTCATTCCCCAGAAGTGGAAGACAGGAGATATTCAGTAAACATTTGTTGAAAAAAATAGCTACAAGGACAAAGCTGATGCCCAAGAGACCTGTCCAGTATACAAAGCCTCATGTACCTGACTCCAAAGCCCACACTTTCTACCATACTAAGTAAGCTGCCTCCTATGTAAATACATAAGTCTTACAGCCGCAATTGAAGTGGCCAACAAAGATGAACAGAATGATAAAGATTAAAGAACACTAAACTGTATGGGAACACAGAGATCAGTGAAAGTCCGCACGCTGAATACAAAACAAACATAGGCGCCACTCACTTCCATGTCGATAAGCTCTGGCTCTCATACTGCCCACCCAGGGCTCGGTTCCCTCCTCTTTAAAGAGTAGGATGGGGCAGGTTCTCTAAAGTGTCTTCAAAGTCTAAACTTCAATGACTATAAATCAAGTTATGTGGCAATGTTTTAATAATTATTTTTTAAAAGGAAGTTTAACAAGCACACTGAACCAGCTGACAGATGGTTTTCAGGGGACCTTCGTTGTAAAGAATGTGTTCAAGTGCCTCAACAAACCTTATAAAGTAGGTTAAGTGGTCTGTGCCCCAGAATTAACGACAGACTCGATTTTGACGGGAGAAAGAGTTCAGAAGCACACACAAGCACTCCAACCTGTGAGTCAATCTGCCATCATGACAGCCTAGGTATACAGAACAGTCATGAAATGTGTTTAGAACAGTGCCAAAATAAGGCTCACCACTACATCGAAAAGGAAAGTTCACGAGATGCATTTGGTACACAGTAGACTGGGGTGTCATACAATTAAAACAGGCTTTCAAATGCAACGTAAAATCTATTAGCAGTCCTGATATGGTGTAGTACTTCAAAAGATAAGATCAACTCACAACCTTAACTCTACCTGAACAACAGTTCAGTGTCCCTTCAAATATGCTGGAAAGAGGTCAGAGAACACGGAAACTATAACGACACCTAAAAACACACCCTGGAAAGCTTAAGACAAAGCCACTGCCGCGGAGCCCTGGAAGCGGCCCTCGGGCAGGCAAGAATATGCCTGCCCAAAGCCATCAGCCGCCTCGGAGGGCGTGCGGGCGCCCAACTGCCTCCGCCCTAGGCCTCTCTGCTCCGCAGGATCCCCGAGAGGAACAGCTGCAACGAGGGATGCCTCCTGAGCCCGCTGCCACGCGAACTGCGGGTGGGAGGAGAGAGAGGGGTGTAGCTGAGACGGAACCGGGGCGCGGGGCAGCCGGACCCAGCCAGCGCTCTCCTGGCGCCACCCACCCAGAGGCGGCACGGCTGGAAGCCCGGTGAAGCTCGGACCCGCGAGGGCCCCGTCGCTCCTCACCTTCAGGGTCCGCAGTGCCGCGCTCAACATCAGCTGCTGCGGCGGCCACCGCCCACGCCGTCCGGCAGCGACCAGCGCTGCTGTCCCGACCCACAGCCCCGCCATTGTTGTCCCCGCAGACCGCCCCTCCGTTGACCTCTCACCCAGCCGGAGAGGGGCGGAGAAGGGGAGCGCCCGGGCTTTGACAAATCACGAGCCAGAAATCCGATGCCCCACCCCCTAACTTGCGGGAAAGGGAGCGTGAGTGGTCGGCCAGATCCGCCGGATCCGGCAGCCTGGAGACGCGCTAGGACCCGGAAGGCTAGTGGGCTGGCGGCGCGTCAGGTCCCTAGCTGAGCTGGGGGCCACTGGCCAGAGCCGACCCCAGGAGTGAGAGAGGCAGGGACACGCGTGAGTTCCGGCGACCTGCAGCGGGCAAACCCCGTACCTTCCCAGCATCCGCTCAGCAACCCACGTGCATCCAGGCCGGTTAATGTCAGTGAGTCACCTCCGCGCCTTGGCCATCCTGGGGTCCCGAGAATCCGAAGTTCCAGACAAATGCCCAAACTACATTCCTGCCTATTTGAAAGCGTAAATTGCAAAGCACAAATCCAGGTAAGGTTTTGAACGACTGTGATAACACATGAAAAGTTCTAGGTCTGGAAATCAGAGATCCGAGCTCAAGTCATACTCTGCCACTTAGTATCTGCGCGTGAAAGAAATTAGGCGCAACTAGAGTCAGGCTTTGTTGCTTGCAATCAGAAACCCTTGTTAGTACAACAACTGGCCAGGCGCGGTGACTCACGCCTGTAATCCCAGCACCTTGGGAGGCCGAGGCGGGAGGATAACCTGAGGTCAGGAGTTGGAGACCAGCCCGGCCAACATGCTGAAACCCCGTCTCTCCTAAAAATACAAAAATTAGCCGAGCGTGGTGGCGCACTCCTGTAATCCCAGTTACTCGGGAGGAGGCTGAGACAGGAGAATTGCTTGAACCCGGGAGGTGGAGGTTGCAGTGAGCCGAATCTTGCCACTACACTCCAGCCTGGGTGACAAAGCAAACTCCGTTTCGAAAAATAAAAAATCAGTACAACTATTAAGGGCCAGGCCTTGTGCTAGAGCCTCAGATTCCCTCTTACTTTAGACTTTACAAGAATCTTAATGGAGTATATATTATTTCCATTTGGAGAAACTGAAGCTGTAGCAGGGTAAAGTCACTCAGCGAGTAAAAGGTCAAACTAGGGTTAGAACCCAAATCTGGCTGCCTTGAGGGACTGGGCTCGTGTTTTGCTGTATTGTGGAAATTTTAAAATATATACAAAAGAGCAAATAGCACTATGATCACCCAGATACCCATTACACCGCGCCAACGAATCAACATTTTGTCAATCTTGTTTCATCTATTCCCCTTTATATTTTTTGCAGGAATATTTAAAAGCAAATCTAAGACATCAGACCATCTCACCTATAAAGACATCAGTATTAGGGGTTCCGCTCTTAACTACTTTGCATCTCCTGCAGAGTCGCCTTGAGAGAGTTACAAAGCTAGGAATGACCTAGAGTACGCTACAGCATGGTAAATGCCAAAAGAGAGATAAATACAATGGGGATATCAGAAAGGTGACATTTAGTGGAATTTTAAAATGTAAGTATGGACTTTTGTGACAAAATGAAAAGGATTATCAATTTCACAGGACTTCTCTCTTATGTACCTCAGTCTTCATTCATTTTCTACCTGGGAAACCTGCTTTTCTTTTTTCTTTTTTTGTTTTTTGTCTTTTCCCCATGTTTTACCCTTTGGGTTAGTTTTCCTTAGGCCCTATTTGTTTTTCTTATAGGAGTTCTTTTTATGAAAGGCACTTGTAGCAGAAACTGCTTCTCATACTATCCATTCTCCATGCATTACTTTAATAAGAGTGCTCCTGAGATCTAGCTGGGTACGTGGCCACCCAGCGAAAGGCTGCAATAGCCAGCCTCCCTTACAACAAGGTGTAGCGCCATGACTAAGGTCTGGAATGTATGGGTTGTTCCCTCCATGCCCTCTTCTTTCTTACCTAAATAAAGATCTACATTTCCCAACCCCCACTGCAGCAAGGGTGCTTACCAAGATTTGGTTACTAAGTTTTGGCCAATGGGCCATAAACACAAGTGACATAGACAACTTTTGCGTTATGCCTTTAAAGGGAAAGGCATGCCTTCCACTTGCCCTTCTCTTCTTTCCAGTTTGCCAGAATGTGGACACAACAGTGGAGGTAAAGTTGTCATCTCAGATGATAAGAAGGAAGTTAGGTGATCCAGGAGGCAAAACAATATACCAGGAGCCTTGAGGTGCCTGATTCTGTGGAGCTGCCAGTCAACCCTGGAACTCTTTGTTCCAATTTTTATGCAAGCAAGTAAAATACTGTATCTTGTTAAGTTACTGCATTGTGTTTGTTTTGCCTTTGTTACAGCAGCTACATGTGTATCCTAAATGATAGAGCACTGATATTTATCTTTGCCTTTTCCATTTAAAGTTATGGATTGTGGCCGGGCGCGGTGGCTCAAGCCTGTAATCCCAGCACTTTGGGAGGCCAAGACGGGCGGATCACGAGGTCAGGAGATCGAGACCATCCTGGCTAACACGGTGAAACCCCGTCTCTACTAAAAAAATACAAAAAACTAGCCGGGCGAGGTAGCGGGTGCCTGTAGTCCCAGCTACTCGGGAGGCTGAGGCAGGAGAATGGCGTGAACCCGGGAGGCGGAGCTTGCAGTGAGCGGAGATCGCGCCACTGCACTCCAGCCTGGGCGACAGAGCGAGACTCGGTCTCAAAAAAAAAAAAAAAAAAAAGTTATGGATTGTGGGCCAGGCACGGTGGCTCATGCCTGTAATTCCAGCACTTTGGGAAGCCGAGGCGGGCGGATCACGAGGTCAGGAGATCGAGACCATCCTGGCTAACATGGTGAAACTCCGTCTCTGCTAAAAATACAAAAAAAAATTAGCTGGGCGTGGTGGCCAGTGCCTGTAGTCCCAGCTACTCAAGAGACTGAGGCAGGAGAATGGTGTGAACCCGGGAGGCAGAGCTTGCAATGAGCCAAGATCACGCCACTGCACTCCAGCCTCGGCGACAAAGTGAAACTCCGTCTCAAAAAAGATAAATAAATTTTAAAAATTAAAAAATAAAAATAAAGTTATAGATTCTGGCCGGGCGCAGTGGCTCATGCCGGTAATCCCAACAGTTTGGGAGGCCAAGGCTGGCCTCCCAAACCTAAGCATATAAGTATGTGGCAAGCATTCCTTCTTAAAGAATTCAACAGTGGAGGACACCCAGGGCAGTGACTGGCAAACTTTCTCTAAAGGGACATATTTTCAGGCTTGGAGCACCACAGACATCTGTTGCATGTTTGTTCTTTAGCAACTCTTTAATCATGTAAAAAAAAAAAAAAAAAAAGAATATTGTAGTTTTACAGGCCTTATAAAAACAGAGGACTGGCCAGATTTGGCCAAGGGTTACTCTGCTCTGGAGTAACACTACACTAAGTGTAACCCCGGAAACAGTGCCAATCTGCCAACTCTCTGTGATAATTCTGTGATTAAATAAGAACATCTATCTCCTGACTATTTCTTAGGGCTATAATAAGAGAAATGCTACTCTCATTTTCTGTAGTTATTCCAGCAGGGACCAATAACCAACACTTTGAGGTTTGCTACTGGCCTGCAGAAACACTTTGCATCATGCTGCCGTCAAAGACATGTGTCGTGTTTTATGGGCATCCACCATCATCTGAAAACCTTTCTCATTTTGGGAAATTTCCCATGTGATAAGTTCTTCCAAAGACGGCCAGAAACTTGCTTTGTCCTCCTTACTTGGAGTTTGGGTGCAGGCAGCTGACCTAGCTGCACTCCTAGCTGTGTCTGAAAGAAGAGCAGTGTGGTGAAGCAGTTGCTACACAGAATCCATTTCCTAGTGAGGGTAGCAATGGAGGCTTCCAGCTGTTAGCACCAGTGACAGAGGTTCTGGCATCAAGTACCCACTGCAGTGTCCATGTCAAGCCCTGATGACAGTGAGGTCTTTGCTGTGGGCTTGGAGGAGCAATGGGGTATTTTTTCCTGGCTGTGTAACTTACAGATTGATTCTTAGGCCCCTTAAAGATCTTGTGCATTAATGTTCTTAATTTATTTATTTTTGAGACAGGGTCTTGCTCTGTCACCCATGCTGGAGTGCAGTGGCACGATCTCAGCTCACCGTACCCTCAACCTTCTGGACTCAAGTGATCCTCCCACCTCAGCTCCCCAAGTAGCTGGGACTACAGGCATGCACCAACACGCCTAATTTTTGTCATTTTTGTAGAGACAGGTTTTGCCATATTGGCCAGGCTGGTCTCGAACTCCTGGACTCAAGCAATCCACTGGCTCAGCCTCCCAAAGTACTGGCATTACAGGCACGAGCCACCACACCCAGTCGAGTGAATATTCTTTAATAAATTCCATTCATATTGGCCAGGCGCGGTGGCTCACACCTGTAATACCAGCACTTTGGGAGGCCAAGACGGGTGGATCACAAGGTCAGGAGATCAAGACTATCCTGGCTGACATGGTGAAACCCCGTCTCTACTAAAATACAAAAAAAAATTAGCCAGGCATGGTGGCGGGCACCTGTAGTCCCAGCTACTCAGGAGGCTGAGGCAGGAGAACAGCGTGAACCCGAGAGGCGGAGCTTGTAGTGAGCCGAGATCACGCCACTGTACTCCAGCCTGGGCAACAGAGCAAGACTCCGTCTCAAAAACAAAAACAAAAAAACAAACAAAAAAAACAAATAAATTCCATTCATATTTAAACTAGCTAGATTCCTCTTGTTTGCTGATACATATGCCTACAAATGAATATTAGCTTGCTACCCTAAATTATAAATGGTAAACATATATTATTACAAATTACCAGAGAGCTCTCTTCATTCAATAATAATTTGTTAGGCCAGGTGCAGTGGCTCACACCTGTAATCCCAGCACTTGGGAGGCGGAGGCAGGTAGATCACCTGAGGTCAGGAGTTCCAGACCAGCCTGACCAACATGGAGAAACCCTGTCTCTACTAAAAATACAAAATTAGTAGGGCATGGTGGCGCATGCCTGTAATCCCAGCTACTCGGGAGGGTGGGGCAGGAGAATCACTTGAACTCAGGAGGCAGAGGTTGTGGTGACCAGAGATCGCACGTTGCACTCCAGCCTGGGCAACAAAAGCAAAACTCCGTCTCAAAAAAAAAAAAAAAAAGAATTTATTGAGTTCTTTTGTTGCAGTTAGTGTGATAGAAATACAAAAGTGTGGTCCCTTTTCTCCAAGAGTTTAAAATGTATCCTAAGAGTCCGAAGTAGCATCCTGAAAACAAACTGTAAGCATCAAGTCGTGCACCACTCTACGCAAGCCCACTTCTAAACAGCCCATGGAACACCTGCCATGCCCATAACTTTTTCTCAGTATAGCAGCCACAGGAGATGCCTTAAGCTTTAAGTAGCCATTCTTTGTGTCAAGTAACCTTCTCATTCTGGCAACAATTTATTGGCCCAAGAATTTGAACCCAACAAGCATGGAAGAGCTTAGGGAAATTCTTGAATACGGTTGAGTCCCCTGGCATCTCTGTGTAACATTTCTTCTCACAGGAACAAGTCAGTAGTAGTTTATGAACCCTGATCTTAAGCAAAATATGCCAAGATACCTCTCATATCTGCATTGAGAGAACAAGTAACATTTGTAAATACTGTTATTTAGGAACGTTTATCATTAATCTACACTTACTAGAAAGAGTAAGCAAGCAAAAGGATAAACTTGATTGTTTGTATCGTAAAAGATTAAAAGAGCTACAAATAATCTATTTCTGGCTCAGATGAAAAGGACGAGTAGGCTGGGCATGGTGGCTCACACCTGTAATCCCAGCACTTTGGAAGTCCAAGGCAGGCAGATCACCTGAGGTCAGGAGTTTGAGAGCAGCCTGGCCAACATGGTGAAAACCCATCTCTACTGAAAATACAAAAATTAGCCAGGTATAGTGACACATGCCTATAATCCCAGCTACTCAGGAGTCTGAGGCACAAAAATCACCTGAACCTGGGAGCCTGGGAGGCAGAGGTTACAGTGAGCCTAGATCGCGCCACTGCACTCCAGCCTTGGTGACAGAGTGAGACTCTTGTCTCAAAAAAAAAAAAAAAAAAAGAGCCAGGTGCAGTGGCTTATGCCTGTAATCCCAGCACTTTGGGAGGCCACGGCAGGTGGATCACCTGAGGTCAGGAGTTCAAGACCAGCCTGGCCAACATGGTGAAACCCCGTTTCTACTAAAATACAAAAATTAGCCAGGCATGATGGCAGATGCCTGTAATCCCAGCTACTCAGGAGGCTGAGACGGGAGAATCGCTTGAACCTGGGAGACGGTGGTTGCAGTGAGCCGAGATCATGCCATTGCACTACAGGCTGGGCAGCTGAGCGAGACTCAGTCTCAAAAATAAATAAATAAATAAGTAAATGGAGGAGTAGACAAAATACTAATTATTAATGTTTATTGAATGCTTACTCTATTCCAGAAACTGGCCATTCTAAGTGACCTGAATGTATTCTTAATCCTCACAATTCTATAAGATGGATACTATTATTATCTCCTCTTACAGATGAGCTGGTTAAACAATTTGCTGAAGGTAAACAGCTAGTAAGTGACAGGCAGGGATAATGAACCCAGACAGTGGGCATTCAGAGCACATATACTCCACTATGCTAAACCACCTCTCTTCAGGTGGCTGCAATAGCAGCTTTTAATATTTTTTCTCAAAAAAAAAAAAAAGACTTGGCCGGGCGCGGTGGCTCAAGCCTGTAATCCCAGCGCTTTGGGAGGCCGAGACGGGTGGATCACGAGGTCAGGAGATCGAGACCATCCTACCTAACACGGTGAAACCCCGTCTCTACTAAAAAATACAAAAAACTAGCCGGGCGATGTGGCGGACGCCTGTAGTCCCAGCTACTCGGGAGGCTGAGGCAGGAGAATGGCGTGAACCCGGGAGGCGGAGCTTGCAGTGAGCTGAGATCCGGCCACTGCACTCCAGCCTGGGCGACAGAGCGAGACTCCATCTCAAAAAAAAAAAAAAAAAAAAAAGACTTGAGGTTAGAATGGAAAAGTGTCAGGAATTAATGGACCTCATTGGTAGGTACACAGTTATTACATTATTCTAAGTTTCTCTGTATATTTCAATCACAATATTAACACAATTTAAGTAAAAATAAAAATCATGCTATTTAGCAGAAACAAAGTAATCAGTATGTACATATGAGTCAAGGAAGACTTTTACAGAATAGGAGACACTGTGCTAGATCTTTAAAAGTAGTCAAAAGATAGTCCAGGTGAGGTGGCTCACACCTGTAATCCCAGTACTTTGGGAGGTCGAGGTGAGAGGACCCCGTGAGCCCAAAAGTTCTAGACCAGACTTGGTAACAAAAGGAGACCCCTTGTCTCTACAAATAAAAAATTTAGCCAAGCATGATGGTACGCACCTGTAGTCCCAGCGACTTGAGAGGCTGAGACGGGAGGATCACTTGAGCCCAGTAGACAGGGGCTGCAGTGAAGTATCTCTGCAGTGAGCCGAGATCACACCACTGCACTCCTGCCCAGGCAACAGAGCAAGACCTTGTTTCAAAGCAAGCAAACAAACAAGCAAAAACAAAGATAGGTAAACGGACATTCTGGGTGAAAAGAGAATGCCACATGCCACATAGCAAGACGTGAAGCTAGCCACATGCATTCCCAAGTTACAAATGGTACCACGTGAGTGGAGAAAATATTAGAGACAAGTCTTCAGGAATAGGCAAGGGCCAGGTCCTAAAGAAAGTGAATACTGTTCTAAAGAGTTTGGCGTTTTTATCTAACAGGCCAGAGATTACACTGAGGCAAAAGTGGAGCCATATGTGGCACAAAGCTATGTTCAGTGTGTGTGTATAGACGTGTGTGTGCAAATTTGAATTAGTTAACTACATATATATCCAAAATATAGCAGCTTTCACATAAAATTTTAAGTTTTCTACTTCTCATGAGAAATCAAAAGATTTAATAATACAGGGATACAGTATAATAACTATTTAGATAGCATTTACACTGTATAAGGGCAGCTCACTTTGCCACATCCCATGCTTTATTCTGATGTAGACACTTGTGTTTTTTGCAGTTTTTTGTTTTTTGTTTTTTTTGAGACTGAGTCTCTCTCTGTTGCCCAGGCTGGAGTGCAGTGGCACGATCTCGGCTCACTGCAACCTCCACCTCCCAGGTTCAGGTGATTCTCCTGCCTCAGCCTCTCGAGTAGCTGGGATTACAGGCACATGCCACCAAGCCCAGCTAATTTTTGTATTTTTAGTACAGACGGGGTTTCACCATGTTGACCAGGCTGGTCTCGAACTCCTGACCTCAGGTGATCTGCCCTCCTTGGCCTCCCAAAGTGCTGGGATTACAGGCGTGAGCCACCACACCGTCTGACACTTGTATTTTTTATCCCTGTTCATGCTTTTTGTTTTTTGGGGGGACGAAGTTTCGCTCTTATCACCCAGGCTGGAGTGCAGTGGCGTGATCCCAGCTCACTGCAACCTCCACCTCCCGGGTTCAAGTGACTCTCCTGCCTCAGCCTCCCAAGTAGCTGGGATTACAGTGCATGCCACCATGCCTGGCTAATTTTTGTATTTTTAGTCGAGATAGGGTTTTGCCATTTTGGCCAGGCTGGTCTTGAACTTCTGACTTCAGGAGATTCATCTGCCTTGGCCTCCCAAAGTGCTGGGATTACAGGCATGAGCCACCACACCTGGCCCTAATTCTGTCATTCTATATTCATTAGCTAACATCTTGTAAAGAAGAAACTTTTCTTTTTTACTCTCCCATCTGTCTCTCTCTGTCACATGCGTGCACACATACACACACCACTGTGGCCTCGGCTTTTTATTTGCTCAATGAGTAACAATCATTCTTTCCATTATTCAGAATTTCCCAAATCTCAAGTAATATAGAAAGGACAAACAGAATTCTCAGACTCTAGTTGAATTTTCAGAAACGCTTGAACTTCCTTGACCCAAACTATTGCCTTTTCTTTTAATGACAGTGAAGTCAACTCCATAGGTAGCCCATTAACTCTCAAAATCCTGGCCTCAGTGTTCCTCCTCTCTTGGCCTTCCAAAGTGTTGGAATTACAAGCGTGAGCCACAGTGCCTGGCCTAGCCCATTGACTCTCAGCCTATTAACTGATACTCAGTTATCTTATCTGCCTGGGAATGTTGCTCCCATTATAGACTCTGTCTTATTATAAGCTGATATAGCCAATATTGCATATGACTGGGGTGATACACTTGGTTTTGTAAAAACTGAGGTAAAATAGGCATAACAAAATTTAGCATTTTAACCATCTTTCAGTGTATGATCCAGTGGCATTAAGTACATTCACACTGTTGTGCCATTATCACCACTATCCATCCCAAACATTTTTCATCTTGCAAAACTGAAACTCCAACCATTAAACACTAACCCCTCATTTTCCTCCTTCCCCCAGCCTCTTGCAACCACCATCTACTTTCTCTCACTATGAATTTGGCTACTCTAGGTACTTCACATAAGTGGAATTGATACACTTATATCAACAAGTATTTGTTTTATCAAGAAACATGAATACCTTTTCAAAAACATCCTTCAAAACAATCCCAGGCCAGGAACAGTAGCTCACACCTATACTCCCCACACTTTGGGAGACTGAAGCAAGAGAACCACTTGAGGCCAGAAGTTTGAGACCAACCTGAGCAACATAGCAAGACATGATGTGTACAAAAACTTTTTTTTTTTTTTTTTTTTTTTTTTGAGACGGAGTCTCGCTCTGTCGCCCAGGCTGGAGTGCAGTGGCCGGATCTCAGCTCACTGCAAGCTCCGCCTCCCGAGTTCAGGCCATTCTCCTGCCTCAGCCTCCCGAGTAGCTGGGACTACAGGCGCCCGCCACTGCGCCCAGCTAGTTTTTTGTATTTTTAGAAGAGACGGGGTTTCACTGTGTTAGCCAGGATGGTCTCGATCTCCTGACCTTGTGATCCGCCCGTCTCGGCCTCCCAAAGTGCTGGGATTACAGGCTTGAGCCACCGCACCCGGCCCTACAAAAACTTTTTAAAAAACAAAAAATTAGTAGGGTATGGTGACACGTACCTGTAGTCCCAGCGACTGGGGAGGCTGAGATGGGAGGATCAATTGAGGCTGGAAGTTTGAGTACTGTGATCCTGCTACAGTGCTATGATCCTGCTACTGCACTCCGCACTCCAGCATGGGCGACAGAGCAAAACCCCATCTAAAAAAAGAAACCAAAAACCATTCACAGTTTAAAATGTAGGGGCTTCCTCTGCTGAAGGACACATCAGAAAAAGACTGCCCTTTACCTCAATGTAAAGGACCTTGTAGGCACTAATTAACAAACACCACAGCAATTGAACTCTAGGGTACTGATCCTTGCATCTTCCTTTCTTTCTTCTTTTTAAGACAGGGTCTTTGTCACTCAGGTTGGAGTGCAGCGATGCAATCATAGCTCACTGTAACCTCAAATGCCCCGGTACAAATGATCCACCTCAGCCTCCAAGTAGCTGGGACTATAGGCATGTGCCACCACACCCAGCTAGTTTTTTTGTTTTGTTTTTTTTTTTTAAGAGATGGAGTCTTGCCATGTTGCCCAGGCTGGTCTCAGACACCTGCCCTCAAGTCCTCAAGACATCCTCCCACCTCAGCATCCCAAAGTGCTGGGATTACAGTCATGAGCCACTGCACCCAGCTATATCCCTGTTTCTTGAGGAAGGATAAATTAGCCATTCTTGAATCAGGAAGACATTGCTACCAGAGACCTCAACTGGAGGATACTGAGGAATCCTCCAGAGGCAGAAAACTGCAGGAAGGGGACAACATCCCCTGAAGACCATAGGAACAAGATAATGACTGCATGAAGACAGCCCAAGACCTGAGGACCATAGAAGATAAGGAGCTGGAGCTATGTGTTTGTCACACTTCAATCTGCATGCAGCCTTTTCCGAATTTTTCTAGATGTTTTCTTTCATCTTTTTTGGTTTATGGTTTGCTTTGTTGACAGACAGCATGTTACCTCAACTAGAGTAACTATAAGCAGTGATTTCTTAGAGCCAGATAGAACCGGCTTATGAGAATCAATTGTTAAATTGTCAGGAATCTTACCAGATGGTTGTGAAACCATTGATGGCTTGAAATCAGTCTACAGGAACACGCACACAATGGAAATCAGAAAACAGTTTTATTTGTTCTTACAACGTGTGTCTGGAAAATGTTACTGCCAGTGTTCTATGTTCCAAAGTTATTTGAAGTAATAATTTCCCCTGTGTGATTAGGTTTTATATTCAGGTCTGTTCGTTTGTTTATTTTTGTGTTCAATTGTTTCTGTTTGTGTTTAATTTGATTTTTTCCCATTTGACTTAATTTTGGTTTTTGAATATGTGAGTCATTTACATGATTGAAAAATAAAAACTGTATAAAGAAAGATACTCAGAGAGTTCTTGCTCTCACCCCTGTTCCCTATTCCCATCTCACCCATCGTTCAGAAGTAGCCATTTCCATTTTCAACAATTTCTTGTTTATTATTTCTTTGAAAAAAATAAATACATATGCATAAATATGTGTGTGTGTTTAGATGTGCCCTAGTTTATTCAATCAGTCTCCTATTCATGGGTAGTTGTACTGGTTTTCAAGCCATTCCTATTGCAAATAGCATATCTGTATAGCATATCTTATTTTGCATTTGTGTATCATATCTGTACATCATAGTTTGCGTTTGTGGAGGTGTATCAGCTAGATTTCTAGAAGAGTCACTGATTCAAAGGGTAAAGGGACATGTAATTTTGTTAAACATTGCCAGATTTCCTTCCAGGGGAGTTGTGCCATTTTGCAATCCCACCAGCAATGTGTGGAAATACCTGTTTCTCCCTGGGCTTACCAACAGCATATGTTGTAAGCTTTTGGACTTCTGCCTAAGAACTGTGAGGGATCTGAGATTTTTGCCCTCCTTGCAAGGTGAATGCCTTGCCCTGGTGGGCTTGTGTCAGAGCTGAAGAACACTGAGATTAGGAAACCCCCAGTCTTATAAGGAGCTGCTAAAACACCTAGCTAACCTTTGACCTGGAGGAAAATGTTTTTTTTGTTTGTTTGTTTGTTTTTGAGACGGAGACTCGCTCTGTCGCCCGGGCTGGAGTGCAGTGGCCGGATCTTAGCTCACTGCAAGCTCCGCCTCCCGGGTTTACGCTGCCTCAGCCTCCCGAGTAGCTGGGACTACAGGCGCCCGCCAACTCACCCGGCTAGTTTTTTGTATTTTTTAGTAGAGACGGGGTTTCACCGTGTTAGCCAGGATGGTCTTGATCTCCTGACCTCGTGATCCACCCGTCTCGGCCTCCCAAAGTGCTGGGATTACAGGCTTGAGCCACCGCGCCCGGCCAAAAAATGTTTTTATTGTCTTGGTCAGGAGAGGAATCTACCCTCTGTCCCTTCAGAATGTTTGTAGCGCAAAAGACATTGAGAACAGAAGCTGTCATAAGACATATAGAAACACCAAGAAGGATTGTCTCCCAACACTGCCAATCTGATAAGGGAAGAATAGTATTTGAATATACGATGTCCAGTACCTCCAGTGAATACCAAAATCCATGAATGCTCAAGTCCCTTATGTAGAACATGGTAATATTTGCATATAACCTATGCACATACTCCAGTATACTTTAAATAATCTCTAATTACTTATAATACCTAATATAATATAAATGCTATGCAAATAGTTGATATACGCTATCATTTAGGGAATACTGGTAAGAAAAATGTCTGTACATATTCAGTACAAACACAATTTTTTTTTTTCAAATACAGTCATGCACCCATAAGGAAGTTTTAGTCAACAGCTGACTACATATACAATGGTGGCTATACCATATAGCCTATGTGTGTAGTAAGCTATACCATCTAGGTTTGTGTAAGTACACTCTATGATGTTCGCACAATGGTGAAATCACCTAACAACACTTTTTTTTGTTTTTGAGACAAAGTCTTGCTCTTGTCCCCCAGGCTGGAGTGCAATGGTGCGATCTTGGCTCACTGCAACCTCTGCCTCCTGGGTTCAAGCAATTCTCTTGCCTCAGCCTCCCGGAGTAGCTGTGATTACAGGAGTTTGTGACCATGCCCAGCTAATTTTTTTGTATTATTTTTTTTTTTTTTTTATTTTTTTTTTTTTTTGAGACGGAGTCTCGCTCTGTCGCCCAGGCTGGAGTGCAGTGGCTGGATCTCAGCTCACTGCAAGCTCCGCCTCCCGGGTTTACGCCATTCTCCTGCCTCAGGCTCTCAAGTAGCTGGGACTACAGGTGCTAGTTTTTTGTATTTTTTAGTAGAGACGGGGTTTCACCGTGTTAGCCAGGATGGTCTTGATCTCCTGACCTCGTGATCCGCCCGTCTCGGCCTCCCAAAGCGCTGGGATTACAGGCTTGAGCCACCGCGCCTGGCCTAATTTTTTTGTATTCTTAGCAGAGATGGTGTTTCACCATGTTGGCCAGGCTGGTCTCGAACTCCTGACCTCAGGTGATCCGCTCTCCTCGTCCTCCCAAAGTGCTGGGATTACAGGCGTGCACCACCGCACCCAGTCGCCTAACAACACATTTTTGAGAATGTATCCCCATCATTAAGCAACACATGACTGTCATTTCTATACATGGTTGAATTTACAAATATGGAATCCATGGATGCCAAGGGCTGACCATATTTTAATTTGCATCTCTTTTATAAGAAGTGATGCTGAGTATTTTTCCAAGTGCTTCACAGACATTTGCCTTTAATCTTCTGTGAACTGTCTCTTAACACTTTTGGCCATTTTCCTGCTAGGTTTTTTACTTCAAAAACCTTTTTTTTTTTTGAGACAGAGTCTGTCTCTGTCGCCCAGGCTGGAGTGCAGTGGTGTGATCTCCATTCACTGCAACCTCTGCCTCCAAGGTTCAAGCGATTCTCCTGCCTCAGCCTCCCAAGTAGCTGGGACTGCAGGCACCCACCACCACACCCGGATAATTTTTGTATTTTTAGTAGAGACAGGGTTTCACTATTTTGGCCAGGCTGGTCTCAAACTCCTGACCTCAAGTGATCCACCTGCCACAGCCTCCCAAAGTGCAGGGGTTACAGGTGTGAACCACCACACCCGACCTCTTGAATAGTAAAATCTTTTAAACAGCTTTGTTGAGATATATTATATATATGTATATGTATACATACATATATCTAGATATAGATTTGTTTTTCTTAGACGGAGAATCAGTCTGTCGCCCAGGCTGGAGTGCAGTGGCATGACCTCTGCTCACTGCAACCTCTGCCTCCTGGGTTCAAGCAGATCTCCTGCCTCAGCCTCCTGAGTAGCTGGGACTACAGGCATGCGCCACCATGGCTGGCTAATTTTTCTATTTTTAGTAGAGACAGTTTCACCATGTTGATCAGGCTGGTCTTGAACTCCTGATCTCATGACCTGCCCGCCTCAGCCTCCCAAAGTGCTGGGATTACAGGCCTGAGTCACTGCGCCTGGCTTATTGAGATATATATACCATTAAGTTCACCCATTTAAAGTATACAATTCGGCCGGGCACGGTGGCCCAAGCCTGTAATCCCAGCACTTTGGGAGGCTGAGACGGGCGGATCACGAGGTCAGGAGATCGAGAGCATCCTGGCTAACCCGGTGAACCCCCATCTCTACTAAAAATACAAAAAAAAGTAGCCGGGCCTGGTGGCGGGCGCCTGTAGTCCCAGCTACTCGGGAGGCTGAGGCAGGAGAATGGCGTGAACCCGGGAGGCGGAGCTTGCAGTGAGCTGAGATCCGATCACTGCACTCCAGCCTAGGTGACAGAGTGAGACTCCGTCTCAAAAAAAATAAAATAAAATAAAAAATAAAAACAAAAAGTAGACAATTCAATGGTTTTTAGTGTATTTATGGAGCTATGCAACCATTGCTATAGTATAATTTTGGAATATTTTTAACATTCTAAAAAGAAACCCCTTACCTCTCAGTAGTCATCTCCATTCCTGGCCCTTGCCCCTACCCTACCCAGCCCTATGTGACCACTAGTCTACTCTATCTGTATAGATTTGTCTATTCTGGACATTTCATACAAATGGTATCATACAATATGTAGTCTTTTGTGACTGACTCTTTCACTTAGCATAATATTTTGGAGGTTCTTCCATATATCATGCATCAATACTCTTCTTTTTTTTTACTTATTTATGTATGATGGAAATTAGCTATTTTGTATAATTTAAACTACAAACATTTTCTCCCAGTTTTTCATCTCTTTTGATTTTGCTTATGATATTTTTGCCAAGCAAGTCTATCCATATATCGGCCGAGTGTGGTGGCTCATGCCTGTAATCCCAGCACTTTGGGAGGCCAAGGCGGGCAGATCACCTGAGGTCAGGAGTTCAAGACCAGCCTGGCGAACATGGCGAAACCCTGTCTCTACTAAAAGTACAAAAATTAGCCGGCACGGTGGTGGGTGCCTGTAATCCCAGCTATTCAAGTGGTTGAGACAGGAGAATCGCTTGAACCTGGAAGGAAGAGGTCGCAATGAGCCGAGACTGCACCACTGCACACCAGCCTCCATCTCAAAAAAAAAGAGCCTGTGTGCATATATATATATATATATATATATGTATGTTTGTGCATATATAGATACAGCTGTAGATATAAATGGATAGGTTTGAATTTATCAATCTTTCTCCATGACTTCTGGAATTTTAGTTATAATTAGGAAGCCTTTCTTTTGTCCAGATTACAAAGAAATTCATATATGTTTTCTTCTTGAACCTGTTATGTTTTCATTTTTTTGTGCATTGAAATAAGGAATGTTTGAAGTACATTCTGATGTAAATCTTTTTTTTTTTTTTTTAGACGGAATTTCGCTCTTGTCACCCTGGCTGGAGTGCAATGGCGCGAGCTAGGCTCACTGCAACCTCTGCCTCCTGGGTTCAAGTGATTCTCCTGCCTCGGCCTCCCAAGTAGCTGGGATTACAGGCATAAGCCCCCGCGCCCGGTCCTAGTGTAAATTAGGGACATAAACACTCCAGTTGTGCTAATGTCATTATTTAAAAGTGAATCTTGCCAGGCGCAGTGGCTCACACCTGTAATCCCAGCACTTTGGGAGGCCAAGGCAGGCAGATCACAAGGTCAGGAGATTGAGACCATCCTGGCTAATACGGGGAAACCCCGTCTCTACTAAAAATACAAAAAAATTAGCTGGGCATGGTGGTGGGCGCCTATAGTCCCAGCTACTCAGGAGGCTGAGGCAGGAGAATGGTGTGAACCCGGGAGGTGGGCTTGCAATGAGCCAAGATCGTGCCACTGCACTCCAGCCCAGGCGACAGAGCGAGACTCCATCTCAAAAAAAAAGACAAGTGAATATTTTCTGGCCTGGCATCGTGGCTCATGCCTGTAATCTCAGCACTTTGGGAAGCCAAGGTGGGCAAATCACTTGAGGTCAGGAGTTCAAGACCAGCCTGGCCAATATGGTGAAACCTGTCTCTACTAAAAATACAAAAAAGTTTGCCAGATGTGGTGATGCACACCTGTATTCCCAGCTGCTTGGGAGGCTGAGGTGACAGAACTGCTTGAACCCGGGAGGTGGAGGTTGCAGTGAGCTGAGATAGTGCTATTGCACTCCAGCCTAGGCAACAGAGCGACACTCTGTCTCAAAAAATTAAAAAATAAAAAAGTTAATCTTTTCCCCAATAATTTAAGATCCCACCTTTGTCTTTTGCTAAATTTCCCTGTGTACTTCACAATTATTCCCACTGGTTTGAATGTCTAGCCAGGAACAAATACCACACTGTTTTAATTATTAGATCTTTATAATAAGTTTTAATATGTTGGGCCGGGCACGGTGGCTCAAGCCTGTAATCCCAGCACTTTGGGAGGCCGAGACGGGCGGATCACGAGGTCAGGAGATTGAGACCATCCTGGCTAACACGGTGAAACCCCGTCTCTACTAAAAAATACAAAAAACTAGCCAGGCGAGGTGGCGGGTGCCCGTAGTCCCAGCTACTCAGGAGGCTGAGGCAGGAGAATGGCGTAAACCCAGGAGGGGGAGCTTTCAGTGAGCTGAGATCCGGCCACTGCATTCCAGCCTGGGTGACAGAGCAAGACTCCGTCTCAAAAGAGAAAAAAAAAAAAAAAAAAAGTTTTAATATGTGGTAAGACCAGTCTCCTTTTATTGTTCTTGCTTTTGAAGATGTTCGTAAGTATTCTTGCTTATTTATTTTTCCATATGAAGTGTAGGATCCTGTGCCAGGAAAAAATTTGCTGGCATTTTTATTGGGATTACATTAAATTTATACACGAACCTGAAGAAACTTTATTACGTTGATTGGTTCTATTGAAGGCAAGGAATGTGTTTCTATTTTTGTTCAATCCTACTTTGTGATTTTTCAGGACGATTTCAAAATGTTTCTCGTACAGGCTTCACATGTAATCTTTTAAACTACAGTGAGTGATCCTATCCTCTGTGAAACTAGGTCAACTGAATATCAGCAGTCATAGCTACTCTTCTCTTTGAGGAGAGGTGAGGAAGGGGGCCGATCACGCCTCAGCCTCCCAAAGTACTGGGATTACAGGCGTGAGCCACCACGCCCAGCACAAACATCTACATTCTACTTGCCCTGATTCTTGTTCACTTCACTGAGGATTTAGCATATGTTTATATTACTGGCTATGATATTATGTAGTACTCATTGAAACACTGTCTTTAGGAAGCTTTATTGTACAATATGGTGAAGCATAATGCAGGATGGAAATAGCGTGGAGGGTGAATTTGGGGATACAGTATACAATAGGATTCTAGGGTTAAATTGTTTTTTGACTTAATCCAGAGACTTCTGATGGGCACCCCCATCTCCCCAGTGAGGGGATTCCAGGAGTCAGAGGAGAAGCAATGACCATCAGGTGAAGAGTCTCACAAAGGCAAATGCAGGATTTCCCTAATACCCATCAGAGCACTTTCCCATGTGAGATAGCTGCACTCAGGCTTACTCCAGGCTTCACTTTAAAACCTACTAGAATAATAGGAGGAAAAACATAGAAGAATAGGGGGACAGGAAACAGCCTATTTATTTCCTCAAATCCTTTCAGCTTTGCTTCACCTTAGAGAACAATGAGACTTATTAAATAGGGCCAGCAGCAATCTTGTGTAATTATTCAGCCATCTTCTCTGTTGACTCCTCAGCCTATTCTGCGACCCTCAAGTTACCCACAGCTTAGCTAAAATAAAAGACTTCTTCTTGCAGGTTTCTCATGCTTTGAATGTTTCCTAGTACACTTGTTCCCTCTTGAAATGTACCAGAACATCCACACAACAGGGTACTATATACCTGTAAAAAGGAACACAGAAAATCTCTGTATATAACTATGCAGTGATTTCCAGGATATATTGTTCAGAGAAAAAAAAAATCATGGTATAGAAAAATGTGTACAGTTTGCTACTATTTATCTAAGAAAAAAGGAATAGAGATATATACAGAGATGCTTGTACTGAAAGTAAACAATGGAAACAGTCCACAGCCCTGGCCTCTGCTCACATACCCACAGAGCCCGCAGCTCCGCTGTACCATGTGTGGCATTTGGGCCCTCTTTGGCAGCAATGATTGCCTCTCTGGTCAGCATCCGAGTGCTATGAAGATCACACACAGGGGTCCAGATGCATTTCTTCCTGAGAATGTCAATGGATACATCAGCTGCTGCTTTGGATTTTGCCAGTTGGTGGTAGTTGACCAGCTGTTTGGAATGCAGCCAATTCAAGCGAGGAAATATCTCTATTTGTGGCTCTGTGGCAGTGGTGAAATTTACAACCACAACAAGGTATAATACCATTTTGAATTTGAGTACAAGGCCAGAGTGGATGGTGAAATAATCCTTCATCTTTATGACAAAGGAGGGACTGGGCAGAAAATTTGTATGTTGGGTTGAGTGTTTGCATTTATTTCATTAAGTTCTGTCAATAAGGCCGGGCGCGGTGGCTCAAGCCTATAATCCCAGCACTTTGGGAGGCCGAGACGGGCGGATCACGAGGTCAGGAGATCGAGACCATCCTGGCTAACACGGTGAAACCCCGTCTCTACTAAAAATTACAAAAAACTAGCCAGGCGAGATGGCAGGCGCCTGTAGTCCCAGCTACTCGGGAGGCTGAGGCGGGAGAATGACGTAAACCCGGGAGGCGGAGCTTGCAGTGAGCTGAGATCCGGCCACTGCACCCCAGCCTGGGCGGCAGAGCGAGACTCCGTCTCAAAAAAAAAAAAAAAAAAAAAAAAAAAAGTTCTGTCAATAAGAAAGTATTCCTGGGCAGAGACACCTACCTAGAGAGTCATCATTGTAGAGATTAACCTCTGCATGCCCTCTCTAACAATGTGGAGAAACCGTTTTGAGATAGAAACTATGAAGAGTAACCTCTAGATTCCTTTTGACAGTGCTGTTAAGAAACGACTAATGACAGAGAAAAGGCTTGGATTCCAGCTTCGTTGCTGCCACTCTGTTGATGCAGCTGAAAGAGGCCCAAGTGTAAGACACTCTCTAGACATTTGCAATTGGCATGGAAAACGGTCCCAATGTACTGGCTGCTAGAAAGGCGGAAAATCATATTGAAAGTGAACACCACTCTAAGGAAGGCATTCAGGTCCTGGATGAAGTAATATTTTCCTTGGAAATTTAAGACATAACAATAGTTCACACTTCAGTAGGTAGGTATTTAATTTCCGAGTATATTTGGAAGAACACAGATAGCATAGTAATCTTCTCTAGAGAAGGTTCAGATGAAATTACACAGGGTTACATATATTTTTACAAGACTCCTCCTCAGGAAAAAGCCAAGGAGCAGAGTCAGGGGCTTCTGAAGGACTCTTTGTTTGATGTACTGTGTGCAGATTGAACTGCTGCTGCCTGTGACCTTGAACTGAGAGTCTAATTCCTGGATCATCTATTTTCCTCTTATCGCCTCTGGCACCAGAAATAAGAATTCTGAAGAATGGGATAGGAAAACATCTCCTGATAAAGATATTTGAGTACTATACCTGATACCTAAAAAAACTGTCTGGCCAAAAGAAGCCTTCAGTGATGGGATAACCTCAGTTAAGAATTTCTGTTTTGGGGTTTTACAGGAATATACTGAGCATCACGTTGATGATATAATGATGGCAACTGCAACACAAAAATTTTCATTCAGTATTCTTAACACTAAATAAGACTATTACAGCAATCTACAAATTCAATGCAATTCCCATCAAAATACCACCATCATTCTTTACAGAACTAGAAAAAAAAACAAACCCTAAAATTCATGTGGAACCAAAAAAGAGCCCACATAGCCAAAGCAAGACTAAGCAAAAAGAACAAATCTGGAGGCATCACATTACCTGATTTCAAACTATACTATAGCACTACAGTCACCAAAACAGCATGGTATTGGTATAAATATAGGCACATAGACCAATGGAACAGAATAGAGAACACAGAAATAAACCCAAATACTTACAGCCAACTCACCTTCGACAAAGCAAACAAAAACATAAAGTGGGGAAAGGACACCCTATTCAACAAATGGTGCTGGGAGAATTGGCAAGTCACACATAGGAGAATGAAACTGGATTCTCATCTCTCACTTTATACAAAAATCAACTCAAGGTATATCAAGGACTTAAATCTAAGATCTGAAAATATAAAAATTCTACAAGATTTAAGAAAATGTGGCACATATACACCATGGAATACTATGCAGCCATAAAAAAGGATGAGTTCATGTCCTTTGTAGGGACATGGATGAAGCTGGAAACCATTATTCTGAGCAAACTATCGCAAGGACAGAAAACCAAACACCGAATGTTCTCACTCATAGGTGGGAATTGAACAATGAGAACACTTGGACACAGGGTGGAACACAGGTGGGGGAGGCGAGAGGGATAGCATTAGGAGATATTCCTAATGTAAATGACCAGTTAACAGGTGCAGCACACCAACATGGCACATGTATAGATATGTAACAAACCTGCACATTGTGCACATGTACCCTAGAACTTAAAGTATAATAATAAAATATTTAAAACAAAAAAGAAAAGGAGGAATAAGAAGATAGGATTAAAAAGAGGTGTGAAGCCAGGTGCAGTGGCCAACACCTGTAATCCTAGCACTTTGGGAGGCCAAGGCAGGTGGATCACTTGAGGCCAGGAGTTAAGAGATCAGCCTGGTCAACATGGTGAAAACCCATTTCTACTAAATGTACAAAAACTGGACAGGCATGGTGGTGCTTGCCTGTAATCCCAGCTACTTGGGAGTCTGAGGCATGAGAATTACTTGGACTTGGGAGACAGAGGTTGCAGCGAGCCGAGATTGCGCCACTGCACTTCAGTCTAGGCAATAGAGTGAGACTCTCTCTCAAAAAAAAAAGGATAGAGGAAGCATTCTGCGATATGGATATGTTCGTGATCTTGTTTGTGGTGATGATATAATGGGTACAAAAATTATCTAATTGTACATTTTAAATATATGCAGTTTATTGTATGTCCATTATACCTCAATAAAATTGTTTTCTAAAAAACAAACAAACAAAAAAATTCTACAAGATAACATCAGAAAAACCCTTCTAGACATTGGCTTGGGCAAGGAGTTCATGACCAAGAACCCAAAAGCAAATGCAATAAAAACAAAGACAAATAGGTGGGACTTAATCCAACTAAATCCTATCTGCAAAGTAAACAGATAGCCCATAGAGTGGGAGAAAATCTTCACAATTTATATATCTGACAAAGGAATAATATCCAGAATCTACACGAACTCAAACAAATTAGCAAGAAAAAAACAATCCCATCAAAAAGTGGGCTAAGGACATGAATAGACAATTCTCAAAAGAGGATATACAAATGGTCAGCAAACATGAAAAAATGCTCAACAGCACTAATGACCAGGGAAATGCAAATCCACACCACAATGCGATACCACCTTATTCCCACAAGAATGGCCATAATCAAAAAATCAAAAAATAATAGATGTCGGCATGGATGTGGTGAAAAGGGAACACTACTACACTGCTGGTGTGAATGTAAATTAGTACAACCACTATGCAAAACAGTGTGGAGATTCCTTAAAGAACTAAAACTAGAATTATCATTTGATCCAGCAATCCCACTACTGGGTATCTACCCAGAGGAAAAGAAGTCATTATACGAAAAAGATAATTGCACACACGTTTACAACAGCACAATTCACAATTTCAAAAATGTGGAACCAGACCAAATACCCATCAGTCAACAAGTGGATAAAGAAACTGTGATATGTGGTCAGGTGCAGTGGCTCACATCTGTAATCCCAGCACTTTGGGAGGCCAAGGCGGGTGGATCACCTGAGGTTGGGAGTTCGAGATCAGACTGACCAACATGGAGAAACCCCCATCTCTACTAAAAATACCAAAAATTAGCCAGGTGCTGTGATATATATATAGCACATCATATATGTATATAATGGAATACTACTCAGTCATAAAAAAGAATGAATTAATGGCATTCACGGCAACCTGGTTGGGATTGGAGACTATGATTCTAAGTAAAGTAACTCAGGATTGGAAAACCAACCATCGTATGTTCTCACTCATAAGTGGGAGCTAAGCTATGAGAATGCAAAGGCAGAAGAATTATACAATAAATTTTGAAGACTTGGGGAAAGTATGGGGAGGGGGTGAGGGATAAAAGACTACAAATTGAGTTCACTGTATACTGCTTGGGTGATGGGTGCACCAAAATCTCACAAATCACCACTAAAGAACGTCATCATGTAACCAAACACCACCTGTTCCCCAAAAACCTATGGAAACAAAAAATTTAAAAAAAAATAAATAAAGCATGGATTAAAGGCAAAAATAAATAAATAAATTAGCCCACCTAAAAAAGAAAAACATGCTCACAGTTATTTATTTCAGGATGTTCGTATCAGAAAAGTATGGAAATACATAGAAACAATACAAATGTCCTTTAGTGAGGAACTGGTTGTATAATTATAAAGCCACATGTTGGCGTACTGTGCCACTGTAAGCAGAAATTAGGCCAGGGATGGTGGTGCGGGCCTGTAGACCCAGCCAGGAGTTGAAGGCTATGCTGTGCCATGATCGTGCCTGTGAAGAGACAATGTACTCCATCCTGGGCAACACAGCCAGACCAACCCCACGTCAAAAAAGAGAGGAAGAGAAAGGAAGAGAGAAAGAAAAAAAGGAAGAAAGAAAGAAAGAAGGAAAGAAAGAAAGAGAGAGAGAGAGGGAGGGAGGGAGGAAGGAAGGAGAAAGAGAGAGAGAGAGAGAGAAAGAAAGAAAGAGAGAAATTACAACTATTACTATTTATTATCATGAAGTAATCTCCATAGAAGGATAAAACAATCATGTTTTATTGTTGTTGTTTTGGTTTGGTTTAATTTTATTTATTTATTTATTTGTATTCTTTTGAGACGGAGTCTTGCTCTGTCGCCCAGGCTGGAGTGCACTGGTGCGATCTCGACTCACTGCAAACTCCACCTCCTGGGTTCACGCCATTCTCCTGCCTCAGCCTCCCGAGTAGCTGGGACTACAGGCGCCCACCACCATGCCCGGCTAATTTTTTGTATTTTTAGTAGAGACGGGGTTTCACATGTTAGCCAGGATGGTCTCGATCTCCTGACCTCGTGATCCACCCGTCTCGGCCTCCCAAAGTGCTGGGATTACAGGCGTGAGCCTCCGCGCACGGCCTAATTTTATTTTTTTAACCATGAGATCCCTTTATTGGACATCTTGTTTTGGTCAGTTTTATTGAGTGAATTTTTATAGGAATCTTGATAGGTCCTCCCCAATAAGTTGCCATAAACCCTTATTCAAGCCAGTCCAGCTTTCAGAACAAGTAGATTCCTGGAATAAGGAGTAAAGACTGTATTTACAGCTTAAATTTTTATATCCCAATTCCTTTTTTTTTTTTTTTGAAATGAAGTCTCGCTCTTGTCCCCTAGACTGGAATGCAATGGCACGATCTCGGCTCACTGCAACCTCCGCCTCCTGGTTTCAAGCAATTTTCCTGCCTCAGTCTCCCGAGTAGCTGGGATTACAGGCCGGTTAATTTTGTATCTTTAGTAGCGATGGGGTTTCACTATGTTGGTCAGGCTGGGCTCAAACCCCTGACCTCAGGTGATCCATCCTCCTTGGCCTCCCAAATTGCTGGGATTACTGGCTTGAGTCACCCGCCCTGCAGACTCACCTTTCTTATGCAAACCAATCAACCAAAGCACATATTTGCAACCTCTTTAACTTACTCTTGGACACCAAGTGAACATTTCCCCTGCTCTAAATCACCCCAGGGCCAGGTGCCAGATGATCAGAGACCAATTCTGTGACCCTGAGCCAACTGAAATGATGTTAAGCTATACAATCCTAAATTTGCTCAAATTTGCCTGTGCCCTGCCTCATCCCTTCCTTTCCGTAGAAATGACAATAAAGGCTCTGGGCCACACTTCTCTTCTTTGCTCCTTCTGCCTCCTGACCAATCCTGGTACTTCCCCATGTGACCCTGTGTGTCATGGTGTGGCCCCTTCTCTTCAGGAACTGTAAGTAATAAGACTTCTTGCAGGGTGTGGTGGCTCATGCCTGTAATCCCACCACTTTGGGAGGCCAAGTTGGGGGGATCATGAGGTCAGGAGATCGAGAACATCTTAGCTAACACGGTGAAACCCTGTCTCTACTAAACATACAAAAAATTAGCCGGGTGTGGTAGCACATGCCTGTAGTCCCAGCTACTTCAGAGGCTGGGGCAGGAGAATCTCTTGAACCCAGAAGGCAGAGGTTGCAGTGAGCCGAGATCGTGTCACTGCACTCCAGCCTGGGCTGCAGGGCGAGACTCCATCTCAAAAAAAAAAAAAAAAAAAAAAAGGTCAGGAGATCGAGACCATCCTGGCCAACATGGTGAAGCCCCGTCTCTACTAAAAACACAAAAATTAGCTGGGCCTGGAGGCACGTTCCTGTGGTCCCAGTTATTCAGGAGGCTGAGGCAGGAGAATCGCTTGAACCTGGGAGGCAGAGGTTGCAGTGAGCCAAGATTTTACCACTGCACTCTAGGCTAGAGTTCGAGACTCTGTCTCAAAAAAAAAGGCTTCTTTCAATGGCATTGTCCTCTCTGTATCATCACTCAGTCACCTCTATAAATTAAAACCCAGGTACAATTAAAACAAAGAATCATAAAATATTTTTAAGTAGTTAATTATGGGAGAGGGAAAGAATAAGGTGAGGGTAGCTAGAATAGAAGGTAGACTTCATTGAAATAACTTGTTCCAGAGATTTTACTTTGTAAGCAAGTACACATTTTATATAATCATTAAGAAAAATTGAATTTTAAGGGGAAATTTCCCAAAATAAAATCAAACAAAGAGTACTTAATGCATATCCAGTTGTGGCATAACCACATATAAAAACCATTCCAAATGACTTCATAACAGAAAATTTTCACTGTACATCAATAAAGGGAAATATCCTAAAGATTAAAAATTGCAAAAAATAAAAGCTTAAACTGATTTCAATAATCATATTATTAGCAGCAGTACTGGTATTATCATTCTGAGACTGCTGCGTGCACATTGTGGAATGAAAATGAATAATTTTGTGAGATACCAATTCTATTATTCCTATAATCTTGAATTTAGCTTGTAAATATTTGTATTAGTCTACAATATACCTAATTATGCTGCATAACAAACCACTCTAAACATCAATGACTTACAACCCTAAGCATTTATTTCTCATTCACATATCTGTGCTTCTGCTTTAAGCTACATTCTACAGGTTGACTGGCATTTGAACAGTTTAGGCTAGGCTCAGCTGGGCTTAGCTCCAGATTGCAGGTTTGATTCAGGTCTACAAGATGTATCTTTCATTATTCTGAAAGCAATAGGCTACTTGTGGCACGTTCTTCTCATGGCAATGACAGAGGTAGAAGAGGGCAAGCCCATATGCACGAGCACATTACCAACCTTGGCAGTCAGATGTGCTAATATACCATTGGTCAAAGCAAGTCACATGTTCAAGCCCTAAATCAATGGTTGTCATGAATGAGATGAAAAAGTCTCATGGCAAAGCCTAATGTCAATAGGAAGGGGTGGTATACTATTTTCAGGGAAGTGATGGGGACGGAGGATTATTTTCTTTTCTTTTTCTTTTTTTTTTTTGAGACGGAGTTTCGCTCTTGTTCCCCAGGCTGGAGTGCAATGGCGTTATCTCGGCTCACTGCAACCTCTGCCTTCTGGGTTCAAGAGATTCTCCTGCCTCAGCCTCCCGAGTAGCTGGGACTACAGGCATGTGCCACCACACCTGGCTAATTTTTTGTATTTTTAGTAGAGGCGGGGTTTTTCCATGTTAGTCAGGCTGGCCTCGAACTCCCGACCTCAGGTGATCCGCCTGCCTCAGCCTCCGAAAGTGCTGGGATTACAGGCATGAACCACCGTGCCAGAATTTTCTTAAAAAAAAAAAAAAAAAAATACCATAATACCAATATGAACTTGTAATATATTTTATTTTTAAAAAATCCTTTTATCTGTCCACCTAACGTGTCTAGAATCAAAAATATCTCAGTAGCTATAAGTACTCCTGGCACCTGAAGGAGTTCAGAATATCCCACTGTAAAATATGCCATGCTGGCATGTTGACTGTTTTGAGTTAAAAACAATAAACAGCAGGTACAAGGACATTCTGATTTTTTTTTTTTTTTTTTTTTTTTTTGAGATGGAGTCTCACTCTGTCACCTAGGATGGAGTACAGTGTCACAATCTTGGCTCATTGCAACCTCCACCTCCCAGGTTCAGGCAATTCTCCTGCCTCAGCCTCCCAGGTAGCTAGGATTACAGGTGTGCACCACCACACTCAGCTCATTTTTTGTATTTTTAGTAGAGACGGGGTTTCACAATGTTGACCAGGCTGGTCTGAACTCCTGAGTTCAAGTGATCCACCTGCCTTGGCCTCCCAAAGTGCTGGGATTATAGGCGTGAGCCACCACACCTGGCCTGATCTCCCTTCTTTTTCTTAAAAACAAGAGATGAAATTACCATGTGAGAGCTGCTCTCCCTATACCGGGAGAAAAGAAACATTCTTATCATCAAGGATGGGAGGTTGAGACTGAGAGAATCCTGTACAAACAGACCTTACTAAAATAATTGTTATCTTCCTTTAGCCTCCACATACATTTTCATTACTTTTCCACAATTGTTTAATGTTGTATTAAATTATTTAGGTTTTGTCAGTTCTTTCGGTTTAAATCCTTATGAGGGCTCCTCTGTCACAGAAAACATACAGTAAATAAATTTCTATGTTTCTGTTTTGTTAGTCTATCTAATGCGAAATTAATTATCAGGCCCGACCAGAGACCCCAAAAGAGTAGAGGTAATGTTTTACCTTCCCTACGCACCCATTACTGTCTCTAAATATAATTTCCAATTAAAAGGAATCAGAGAGCTTTGAGGAAATGGCTGAATCCAGGTCTGGGGCAGAAAAAGTGCAAAATGAATTTGGAAAATTTTATCTCACCAGATAGCAAGTAAGCTATCAGAGATTACTAGGAATGTGTCGAAAGGATTTAGGAACCAACCTGAAGAGGGACTCACTGGCCAAATATGGAACAATTTGAATATCAATAAGAATGATAACTGTGGCCGGGCGCGGTGGCTCACAGCTGTAATCCCAGCACTTTGGGAGGCTGAGATGGGCGGATCACCTGAGGTCGGGAGTTCGAGACCAGCCTGACTAACATGGAGAAACCCCGTCTCTACTAAAAATAAAAATTAGCCAGGTGTGGTGGCTCATGCCTGTAATCCCAGTTACTCGGGAGGCTGAGGCGGGAGAAGCATATGAACCCGGGAGGTGGAGGCTGTGGTGAGCTGAGACTGCGCCATTACACTCCAGCCTGGGCAACAAGAGCTCAACACCGTCTCAAACAAACAAACAAAAAGAATAATAATTGCAATGGATTGAAGCATATTAATGATATTTAAATACATGAAATAATGAGACTTTAAATATCGGTCATTGTTGGAGGATGCTAGGGAACCAACTCATCCTTTTGAAAACTGGTAAATAAAGGGAAATAAGCATATATCCTGTCTTTCCTGTATGTACTCTATCATTAGTAAACAAATATTAGAGAATAGGAAGTTTCTCGTTATATATATTCCAGCTAACACGTGAAGATGGAATAATTCAATTTGATATCATCATTTTTCAAACGGTAATGAATTAAATATCATTTATGACTCCTAACATCACAAAGAGAGAGATAACCAAATATCATGGGCCTCCTGATAGAATACAACACTGCCTATGAAGTAGTCGTCCCCCCAAACCCCCCCAAAATTTGAACCTGAATCTCATCAAGCCTCTAGATCCAATATGCCAGAAATATGGAGGAGAGAAACATTAAATGACATCATATGAAGGCAATAGCAAAACCCAAATTATGGAAAACTACAGGAGGAACAACTGATTTTCTTCAATACATAAGCTGCAAGAATAAAACAAAGATAGAGGCTGGGCGCGGTGGCTCACACCTGCAATCCCAGCACTTTGGGAGGCCAAGGCGGGCAGATCACGAGGTCAGGAGTTCGAGACCAGCCTGACCAACATGGTGAAATCCCGTCTCTCCTAAAAATACAAAAATTAGCCGGGCGTGGTGGTGCTTGCCTGTAATCCCAGCTACTCAGGAGACTGAAGCAGGAGAATTGCTTGAACCCGGGAGGCGGAGGTTGCAGTGAGCCGAGATCGAGCCATTGCACTCTAGTTTAGGGGACAGCAAAACTCCATCTCAAAAAAAAAAAAAAAAAAAGAGAGAGAACTGACAATACAAATGTTGGAGAGGATGTGGAGCAATGAGAACACTCACATATTGCTGATGCGAGTGTAAAATAGTACAACCATTTTGAAAGCTCTTCGGTAGCTTCTTAAAAAGTTGAATATAGGCCGGGCGCGGTGGCTCAAGCCTGTAACCCCAGCACTTTGGGAGGCCGAGGCGGGTGGATCATGAGGTCAGGAGATCAAAACCATTCTGGCTAATAAGGTGAAACTCTGTCTCTACTAAAAATACAAAAAATTAGCCAGATGTGGTGGCGGGCGCCTGTAGTCCCAGCAATTCGAGAGGCTAAGGCAGGAGAATGGCGTGAACCCAGGACGCGGGGCTTGCAGTGAGCTGAGGTCGAGCCACTGCACTCCAGCCTGGGAGACAGAGCAAGACTCTGCCAAAAAAAAAAAAAGTTCAATATAAATCAGGCAAAGTGGCCAGGCACGGTGGCTCATGCTTGTAACCCCAGCACTTTGGGAGGCCGAGGCAGGCAGATCACTTGAGGTCAGGAGTTTGAGACCAGCCTGGCCAACGTGGTGAAACCCGCCTCTACTAGAAATACAAAAATTAGCCGGGTGTGGTGGCATGTGCCTGTAATCCCAGCTAGTCAGGAGCCAGAGGTAGGAGAATTGCTTGAACCTGGGAGGCGGAGGTTGCAGTGAGCTGAGATTGCACCTCTGCACTCCAGTCTGGGTGACAGAGCGAGACTCTGTCTCAAAAAATAAAAATAAATTTAAAAATAAATAAATTAGGCATGGTGGCTCCCTCGCACCTGTAATCCCAGCTACTTGAGAGGCTGACAGGGAAGGATCACTTGAGCCCAGGAATTCCAGGCTGCGGTGAGCCATGATCATACCATAGCACTTCACTCTGGGCAAGAGAGCAAGACCCCATCTCTAAAAAAACAGAAAAAGAAAAGTTGACTATACATGTACCCTATGACCCAGCAAATCCACCTCTAGGTGTTTATCCAACAGAAATAAAAACAAGAATGTTCTAGGCATCTGTATTAAAAAAAAAACTGGGAAAACCCAGCTATAGAAATTACATTACTGGTTGCTTATGGAAGGACTGACTGGGAAGAGGCATGAGGGAACTTTGTGGCCTGATAGAAATGTTCTATATCTGGAAATGTATTCATCAAGACTGACTAAGTGACAAAAAAAAAAAACAAAAACACCACCTGATGGAATAGTGTACTTGAGATCTGAGCATTTCACTCCATGTTAAATACATCTCAGGCTTTTTTTTTTTTTTTTTTTTTTTTGAGACCGAGTCTCACTGTGTCACCCGGGCTGGAGTGCAGTGGCTCAATTTTGGCTCACTGCAACCTCTGCCTCCGAGTTCAAGCGATTCTCCTGCCTCGGCCTCCCTAGTAGCTGGGATTACAGGTGTGCGCCACTACACCCAGCTAATTTTGTGTATTTAGTAGAGATGGGGTTTCATAATGTTAGTCAGGCTGATATCGAACTCCCGACCTCTGGTGATCCACCCGCCTCAGCCTCCCAAAGTGCTGGGATTACAGGTGTGAGCCACTGTGCCCAGCCATCTCAGTCTTTTAAAAGGTGTTCCCACATGTGCACACACACACATACACACACATGTTAGAAAAGAGACTCAGAAGACAATCATACTGTGTAGACCTTCCCTGGATCCTGATTGAAACATTCTGATTTTTTAAATGTATCACATTTATGAGACAACTGGAAATTTGAACAGTGATTGGAATTTGACAACATTAAGGAGTTACCATTATTTTAGCTATGATAACTGTATTGAGGTGATTATATAAAATAAAGGCTTTGCAGGAAGGACAATGAAGATCCAGAGCCACAGGCTGCCCGTGTGCAGTAGGAAGTAGCAAGAGACCAGTGTCCCAGCAGAGCGTGCCTGTCTGGCTCATCTACCATTACAGAGACATCTCTGCCCATGGGGCTGAGAGACCCCAACCTTTCCCCACGCTAAAGCTGCAGGGTATTGAGGTACTGGCCAGATGTCTTCCCACAAAGGATCTGTGGTGGCATGGGGCAATGCGGCTCCTGCCAGTAACAGGGAAACTGACATGGTGGAACTAGCTGAACTGGGACCCCTACTACAAGAGAAGGATGGATGGGTTATCACCAACCCAACCAAAGCTGAAGAAGTGCAAACATGTCCAATGCCTCAGGAAAAGGAGGAGAAGGTAAAGCTACTGATGCACTGCACTTCCACTATGCCACGGAGGAGATGGAGGAGTTTGTGTGCAAGGTCTGGGAGGGACACTGGAGGGCCATCCCATATGATGTTGTCCCTGACTGACTGAAGGACAATGACTACCTGCTACATGGCCATAGACCATCCATGCCTTCCTTTTGGGCTTGCTTCAAGAGCATCTTCCACATCCATGTGAAAATGGGCATCATCTGGACCCATCTGCTTGGTTTCATGCTGTTTCTCTTTTGAGGATCTTGACCATGCTCAGACCAAATATGTACTTCATGGACCCTCTACAGGAGAAAGTGGTATGGGGACGTCCTTTGTGGTGTAGTGCTCTGCCTCAGTTCCTCCTGGCTATTCCACACTGTCTATTGTCATTCAGAGAAAGTCTCTTAGACTTTTTCCAAACTGAACTACTCAGCGATTGCTCTACTGATTACGGGGAGCTTTGTCCCCTGCTCTGTTACTCCTTCCACTGTTCCCCACAGCCAAGCTCATCTGCCTCTTCTTTGTCTGTGTTCTGGGCATTTCTGCCATCACGGTGGCACAGTGGGACCGGTTTCCACTCCTAAGCACCGGCAGACACAGCAGGAGCATTCCTGGGACTTGGCTTGAGTGTTATTGTGCCCGTCATGCATTTTCCTATCACTAAAGCTTTGTCAGGGCCAGCGCCATGGGCTGGATGGGCTGGATGGGCTGGTCCTTCCTCACAGCTGTGATGTACAGCTGGCCTTTATGCTGCCCGAATTCCTGAATGCTTCTTTCCTAGAAAATCTGACATATGGTTCCAGTCTCATCAGATTCCCCATGTCCTGGTGGTGGCAGCATCCTTTGTCCACTTCTCTGGGGTCTCCAACCTTCGGGAATTCTATTTTGGCCTAGAAAGTGGCTGTACTGATGACTTCCTTCTCTAAGACTTCCCACCTGAGGGGTGGAGGAGGAATTTCTCAAGTGCTTTTAAAAATAACTTCTGGCAGGCACGGTGGCTCACGCCTGTAATCCCAGTTCTTTGGGAGGCCAAAGTGGGAGGGTGCTTGAGCACAGGAGTTTGAGGCTACAGTGATCTATGATCATGTCACCACACTCCAGCTTGGACAACAGAGACCCCGTCTCTGTAAAAAATTAAAATTCAAAATGAAAATACCTTCTTCACTGAAGTGAGGGGAGTCTGAGTTGTCTGGAGGAAACCTCTTAGAGAATTCAACATCAACCAACTTTCAGCCCCCTTCTACATTCACTAGGCACTGAACTTTCCATTTCCACTCCCCTAGTTTGGGAGGGGGAATGGTCAAACCTAGCCATCTCTTCCCTCAACAGTCTTCCTCCTCAACAAGGCAACTACGGGCCCCTCACAGAGACAGAGAGACAGTACTTTGAAACTCATATTGCGATTTTACCCTCTCCTCCAACCATTTTTGGAAAAAATTATGAAATTATGGACTGCAGCTTTTTCAATTTTGTCTCTCTCTTTTTTTTTTTTTTTTTTTTTGAGAGAGTCTTGCTTTGTCGCCCAGGCTAGAGTGCAGTGGTGCAATCTCAGCTCACTGAAAGCTCTGCCTCCCGGGTTCACGCCATTCTCCTTCCTCAGCCTCAGGCGACCGCCACCACACCCGGCTAATTTTTTGTATTTTTAGTAGAAACGGGGTTTCACTGTGTTAGCCAGGATGGTCTTGATCTCCTGACCTCGTAATCCACCCGCCTCGGCCTCCCAAAGTGCTGGGATTACAGGCGTGAGCCACCACGCCTGGCCTCTTTTTTTTTTTTTGAGACAGAGTTTTGCTCTTGTTGTCCAGGCTGGCATGCAATGGCGCACTGCAGCCTCCACCTCCCGGGTTCAAGCAATTCTCCTGCCTCGGCCTCCCGAGTAGCTGGGATTACAGGCACCCGTCATCATGCCCAGCTAACTTTTTGTATTTTTAGTAGAGACGGGGTTTCCTCATTTTGACTAGGCTGGTCTTGAACTCCTGACCTTAGGTGATCTGCCTGTCTCGGCCTTCCAAAGGGCTGGGATTACAGGTGTGAGCCACCGCGCCCGGCCTAATTTTTGTATTATTAGTAGAGAGAGGTTTTACCATGTTGGTCAGGCTGGTCTTGAACTCCTGACCTCATGATCTGCCCATCTTGGCCTCCCAAAGTGCTGGGATTTCAGGTGTGAGCCACCACGCCCAGCTCAAAATTCTGTCCTTTTACTGGAAGGGAATGATCCCTCCCTTACCCACATCCTTACTTTGTATCCTGGCTTATAACAGGCCATCAATTTTTTTTTTTTTTTTTGAGATGGAGTCTTGCTCTGTCTTCCAGGCTAGAGTGCAGTGGCACGATCTTGACTCACTACAACCTCCATTTCCGGGGTTCAAGCGACTCTCCTGCCTCAGCCTCCTGAGTAACTGGGATTACAGGCACCTGCTCCCACCACACCAGGCTCATTTTTGTAATTGTAGTAGAGGCAGCGTTTCACCATGTTGGCCAGGCTAGTCTCGAACTCCTGACTTCAAGTGATCTGCCCGCCTCAGCCTCCCGAAGTGCTGGGATTACAGGCGTGAGGCACTGCGCCCAGCCTGAGCCACCATGCCTGGCCAGGCCATCCATTTTTGTAGTGCTTTTTTTTTTGGAGATGGAGTCTCACTCTGTTTCCCAGACTAGAGTGCAGTGGCACAACCTCAGCTCACTGCAACCTCTGCCTCCCGTGTTCAAGCAATCCTCCTGCCTCATACAGGCGCGCGCCATAACATCTGGCTAATTTTTGTATTTTTAGTAGAGACGGGGTTTCACCGTGTTAGCCAGGATGGTCTCAATCTCCTGACCTCGTGATCCGCCCGTCTCGGCCTCCTAAAGTGCTGGGATTACACGCTTGAGCCACTGCGCCCGGCCCCAATTTTTTTTATTTTTAGTTATGACAGGGTTTCACCATGTTGGCCAGGCTGGTCTCGAACTGCTGACTTCAGGTGATCCACCTACCTCGGCCTCCCAAAGTGCTGGGATTACAAGCATGAGCCACTATGCCCGGCCACCATTATTCTGATTTCTAACATCATGAATTTGTTGTGCCTGTTTTAAACTTTATATAAATGGAATCATACTGTATCCTTGCTTTTTGGTCCAGCTTCAAATATTGTTCGGCTTAGTATTTGTGAGATTCATTCCCTGCTGTACATAGTTCATTCAAACTCTGTGAAAAACTTTAAACATACAAAAAAGCATACAGAACAGAATAGTGAATGTTCATTTCCTATCATCCAGCAACAACAACTGTCAACTCATGGTCAATCTTGGTCCTGGGCAACAAGGGCGAAACTCCTCCTCAAAAAAAAAAAAAAGAAAGAAAGAAAGAAAGAAAGAGAAAAAGAAATCAGAATAATAGTTACCCTTGGGAAATAACAACTGAGAGGAGTCAAGGGGTTTCTGCTGTGTGGGAAATACTCCTCTTTACGGTCTAGGTATCGGTTACATAGGTATCTTTACTTTGTAAAAATCCATCAAACTGTACACTTATGATTTAAGTCCTTTTTTGTATAAAACCTATACTTTAAAAGATGTTTTGATTTGCAAAATTAAAAGTAAAAGTAAATAAACAGTAAAAATGGTTGCATATCCTATGACAGGCTATTCCTACACCCAATGTAAGTGGATATTTTAGGAAGACAGCTCTATTAATAATAATATGCTCAACTCTGTTAATAGAAACAAGGAAACAAATACCTGAAACCCAGAAAGCAAAGTTAGTCAGTACCTAACTCTCTCTTTTTTTTTTTTTTTGAGACAGGGTCTTACTGTGTCGCCCAGGCTGGAGCGCAGCAGCATGATCTCGGCTCACTGCAACCTCCACCTCCTGAATTCTAACAATCTCCTGCCTTAGTCTCCCTAGTAGCTAGAACTACAGGCATGTGCCACCAAACCTGGCTAATCTTTGTATATTTTGTAGAGATGAAGTCTTACTTTGTTGCCGAGACTGGTCTCAAACTCCTGGGCTCCAGCGATCCACCCGCCTCAGCCTCCTAAAGTGCTAGGATTATAGGCATAAGCCACTGCGCCTGGTCTACCTCAGCCTTTTGAATGGATCAATATTTCACCAAAGTATCTGAGAGGTAGTAAAACGGATTGATATATACACAAAGATGCTAATAAACATTGAAATGCCCCAAGCAATACTAAGTCCACAAGGCCTACTCTTGTATGTAAGTAACAATATGGCAGTTCGACTTACTATATTTGACTAAATTCCTAGTTTGACTAAATAATACATACATACACATATCATAAAACATGCGTAATCTTGTTCTTCAAGGCATCAAGGAGCAATCTCAGCTTCAAATCTGTGATAAACACTCTGCTTTGCCCTGTTATAAAAGAAACTATAAACCAAAAAGAAAACCCTAACCTTCCCCAACCTACTGAATGGAGCTTCTATGGGCCAATGGGACCCCAGAGAAACCTAAAAAACTGAATTTCTGGCCATGATGGGAAGTGGGTCCAAAACACCTCATTATCCCCTCTCCCTTTTGGAGGTGAGGTACAACTGACCAGCATTAACATTGAAACAGAGATCCTAAGACTGACAGAACAGACTCTTTGTGGCAATAAGATACCAAATTTCAACCTGATTCTGGTATAGCATCACATGACAGATAGCAGATCCTGAAGAAAATCAAAATATTTTACCCCAAAATAAATTTATTTGACATATTTTGAAATGGCCCTGCAAAGCCATCATCTTTCATGGGGGAAATTTGCATCTGTAGAGAATCTCCATTAATGCAGCCAGGCCTTTCCCAGATCTAGGAGAGATTAGAGTCTGACACCTTTTAAGGTGTGAAAAGAAACATTTACCATTTATTCTCTCCGAAGGAAGAGCCTGGAGCCTTCATCTAAATAAAAACATTAGCTTCCACAAGCCACCTTATCTTAAGCATTTCTTTCTACTGACTTCAAGCCTTTAGACAAAGCTTAATTATTTATACCAACTGCCAGTTAGATAATCTTTGAATCCACCTAAGACTTCTAAGGCCCCCTGAACCATTTCTCCCAACCCCCATCATCCCCAATCCCCCACTTTGAGATGTCCTGCCATTCTGGGCCACATGAATGTATACCCTTACGTGTATTGATTTGTGTCTTTGCCTGTAACTTCTTTCTCCCTAAAATGTATAAATCTAAATTGTAACCCAACCACTTTGGGTGCACTTTCTCAGTGATGCAGAATTTTTTGCTCCTTAGCTCAGCTAATCCAGGTTCTTGTCTTATGACCAGGGAGAATTAGGTACACGGAAACATGGAAGGGTGAGGAGGGTGGAATTTATTAAGTGAAAGGAAAACTCTCACACAAGAGAGGGGGTCCTGCAAGCAGGTTTCCACCTCACAAATTGAATGCCATGACCACCACACAGGAGCTGAAGAGGCCAGGCTCCTCCCATGCATAAGGTGTGAATTCCTGGTGACTTCACCCTATTCCCCCAGTGCATGTGGGCCTCCAGTAGGCTGCAGGCATGCCCAAACAAGCGCCCTATGCAGGTTCCCTTATTTGCACGAAACATATGATGTAAACACTTGCAGGGAGGCTGGGCACAGTGGCTCATGCCTATAATCCTAGCATTTTGGGAGGCTGAGGTAGGCGGATCACTTGAGGCCAGGAGTTTGAGACCACCCTGGGCAACATGGTGAAAACCCATCTCTATAAAAAAATACAAAAATTAGCCGGTTGTGGTGCATGCACCTGTTGTCCCAGCTACTGGGGAGGCTGAGGGAGGAGGATCGCTTGAACCTGAGAGGTGGAGGTTGCAGCTGACATCACGCCACTGCACTCCAGCCTGGGTGACAGAGCGAGACCCTGTCTCAAAAAAACAAAGCAAAACAAAACAAAAGAAACAAAAAAACACTTGTGGGGCATGTCAGAGATTCTCCGGGTCCCTTCCCTATCTGCCGAGGCCTTTGGCTGCCTCCTGCCTCTATCAACAGGACTTCTTGAGACTGCTCCCCAAGCCATTGTCATTTGTATTGGCTCAGAATAAACCTCTTTGAATATTTTACAGAGTTCGTTTTTTTTTTTCGTTGTTGTTCACAACATACATACTCTCTCATCAATACAATATAAAAGCTGGATAAGACACACCAATCTGAACCACTTTCTAATGGGATGCAATCTGAACCACTTTCTAATGGGATGCAGTCCTTTATTTAATATAAAAACAAAATCTATTGTGTGACCTTCTTTGACTCTACTTCAAATTCATTACCTTGTCCACATCACACATCCAGTAAAGAGTGGAATTATAACTTTTTTTTTTTTTTGAGATGGAGTTTTACTGTTCTTACCCAGGCTGGAGTGCAATGGTGTGATCCCAGCTCACTGCAACCTCCACTTCCCGGGTTCAAGTGAATCTCCTGCCTTAGCCTCCCAAGTAGCTGGGATTAGAGGCACATGTCACCATGCCCAGTTATTTTTATATTTTTAGTAGAGATGGGGTTTCTCCACGTTGGCCAGGCTGGTCTCAAATTCCTGAACTCAGGTGATCTGCCCACCTCGGCCTCCCAAAGTGCTGGGATTATAGGCATGAGCCACTGTGCCCAGTCAGAATTAGAACTATTGGGAGGGGGGAGGGATTGCATTGGGAGTTATACCTGATGTAAATGATGAGTTGATGGGTGCAGCACAACAACATGGCACAAGTATACATATGTAACAAACCTGCACGCTATGCACATGTACCCTAGAACTTAAAGTATTAAAAAAAAAAAAGGAAAAACAAAAGAATTAGAACTATTAACCATTATAATTACAGGTTTCAGTGATAAAGCTTTAGAAAGGCAGTGATGTTAAGACACTTTCCATTCATCCCTCAGGCCCACACTTTACTCTTCTAGTATTTCAACTGGTGTTCCCCTTAGAATAAGCAAATAAATAGATATTTTCCCTTATAACTCAGGTTCCCTTAAGAGGTTAATTTTTTTTTTTTTTTTTTTGAGACGGAGTCTCGCTCTGTAGCCCAGGCTGGAGTGCAGTGGCGCGATCTTGGCTCACTGCAAGCTCCACCTCCCGGGTTCCCGCCATTCTCCTGCCTCAGCCTCCCGAGTAGCTGGGACTACAGGCGCCCGCCACCTCGCCCGGCTAAAGAGGTTAAAAGAAGTTTATTATCCATGATAATTTTAGATATTATAAGAGTTCAGGGTCAAAGGAAATATTATATCTCCCTCAACTGCTTATTAATACCTGTGAGATACTGAAATAGTTTGGATATTCATCCCTACATGAATCTCATGTTGAATTGTAATCCCCAGTGCTGGAGGTGGGGCCTGGTGGGAGGTATTTGGATCATGGGAGAGGATTCCTCGTGACTTGGTGCTGTCTTTGTGATAGTGAGTGAGTTATTGCAAGATCTGGTCATTTAAAAGTGTGTGGCACCTCCCTGCCTCCCCTTGCTCCTGCACTGGTCATGTGACATGTCTGCTCCACTTCACCTTCCTCCATGAGTGAAAGTTTCCTGAGACCTCCCCAGAAGCCAAGCAAAGGCTGGCACCATGCTTCCTGTACAGCCTGCAGACCGTGAGCCAGTTAAACCCCTTTTCTTTATAAATTGCCCAGGCCCAGGTATTTCTTCATAGCAATGCAAGAATGGCCTAACACAAGTTATCTTTCATTCTACTATTAGAAATAAAGGGAAATGGGGGTCTTCTGTTTCGGACCATGATCAAACAGCTTGGATTGGACTAACCTCCCACAGAACAATTGTAAAGACTACCCAACAGGCCGGGCGCAGTGACTCATGCCTGTAATCCCAGTACCTTGGGAGGCCGAGGTGGGCAGATCAACTGTGGTCAGGAGTTCAAGACCAGCCTGGTCAACATGGCGAAAACCCGCCTCTACTAAAAAAAAATACAAAAATTGCCGGGCGCGGTGGCTCAAGCCTGTAATCCCAGCACTTTGGGAGGCCGAGACGGGCGGATCACAAGGTCAGGAGATCGAGACCATCCTGGCTAACACGGTGAAACCCCGTCTCTACTAAAAAATACAAAAAAAACTAGCCGGGCGAGGTGGCGGGCGCCTGTGGTCCCAGCTACTCCGGAGGCTGAGGCAGGAGAATGGCGTAAACCTGGGAGGCGGAGCTTGCAGTGAGCTGAGATCCGGCCACTGCACTCCAGCCTGGGCGACAGAGCCAGACTCAGTCTCAAAAAAAAAAAAAAAAAAATACAAAAATTAGCCAGGCATGGTGGTGTGTGCCTATAATCCCAGCTACTCTACTCAGGAGGCTGAGGCAGGAGAACTGCTATAACCCAGGTGGTAGAGGTTGCAGTGACCCGAGATTGTGCCACTGCACTCCAGCCTGGGCAACAGAGTGAGACTCTATCTCAAAAAAAAAAAAAAAAGAACTACACAACATGCTTAAATTGATTGTGTGGCCAAGCTGTTGGTGCCCCACTTAGATCTCCTTGGGTCCCTTTTCCCAGTCCCATGTACTCACTTGTCAGCAACTATAGCAAATACTTTGTTGCTAATAATTTACACTTGCAATCTTTAGAGTATGCATTCTCAACAGGGGTAATAATTGATTCTTGGGGAGCAAAAAGTGTATAAAGTTTGTTTTTTTTTTTTTTAAACTGAGTTTTGCTGTGTTGCCCAGACAGGAACGCAGTGGCTCAATCTTGGCTCACTGCAACCTCTGCTTCCCGGGTTCAAGCAAGTCTCCTGCCTCAGCCTCTGGAGTAGCTGGGATTACAGGTGTGCACCACTAGGCCCAGTTAATTTTTTGTATTTGTAGTAGATTCGGGGTTTCACCATGTTGGCCAGGCTGGTCTCAAACTCCTGACCTCAGGTGATCCACCCGCCTCAGCCTCCCAAAGTACTGGGATTACAGGCATGAGCCACTGCGCCTGGCCTAAAGTTTTTTATGTATAAAAAGCTTTTACTCTCTTTATGTATAAACCACAAATAAAAATATAATACATAAACAGATAGTAGGCCAGGTGGGGTGGCTCATGCCTGTAATCCCAGCACTTTGGGAAGCTGAGGCAGGTGGATCACCTGAGGTCGGGAATTTGAGACCAGTCTGACCAACATGGAGAAACCCCATCTCTAATAAAAAATACAAAATTAGCCAGCTGTGGTGGCACATGCCTTTAATCCCAGCTACTCAGGAGGCTGAGGCAGAAGAATCGCTTAAACCCGGGAGGTGGAGGTTGCAGTGAGCCAAGATCGCACCATTACACTCCAACCTGGGCAATAAGAGCAAAACTCCGTCTCAAAACAAAAAACAAAAACAAAAAAAACAGATACACAGTATATTTGTGGTAATCAAATTACATGGTGGGTGTACAGGAAAAAAAAGCCAGACTGTGCATGGTGGCTCATGTCTGTAATCCCAGCATTTTGGGAGGCCAAGGTGGCAGGATTACTTGAGTCCAGGAGTTTGAGACCAGCCTTGGCAACATGGCAAAACCCTGTCTCTACAAAAAAAATACAAAAATTAGCTGGGCGCAGTGGGTCACACCTATAGTCCCAGCCACTCAGGAGACACGCGGGAGGATCATTTGAGCCCGAGGGCAGAGGTTGCAGTGAGCCAAGACCAAGCCATTGCATTCCAGCCTAAGTGACAGAGCAAAACCCTATCTCAAAAAATAAAATAAAATAAAATAAAAGAAGTTTTGGCAAGAATATGAAGAAATTGGAACCCTCATGTATTGCTGGTAGGAGTGTAAAATGGTGCAGCCACTGTAAGAAAACAGCTTAGAAGTTCCTCAAAAAGGTGAATAGAATATAATTACCATATCATCCAGAAATTCCACATCTAGGATAAAATGGTAAATTTAATGTTATTTATATTTTGCCACAATAAAAAAAAGCAAAGTTCTTTTTCTTTTTTTTTTTGAGACAGAATATCACTCTGTCACCCAGGCTGGAGTGCAGTGGGTACAATCTCTGCTCACTGAGACCTCCGTCTCCCGGGTTCAAGTGATTCTCCTGCCTCAGCCTCCCGAGTAGCTGGGATTACAGGCATGCACCACCATGCCTGGCTAATTTTTGTATTTTTTAGTAGAGACAGGGTTTCACCATGTTGGCCAGACTGGTATCAAACTCCTCATCTCAGGTGATCCACCTACCTCCACCTCCCAAAGTGCTGGGATTACAGGTGTGAGCCACTGCAACTGGCCAAAAAAAAAAAAAGCAAAGTTCTAAACAGTATTCTACCTCTTGAGTAAGAAACAGATACATAAGACTATAGGCCAGGCGTGGTGGCTCACGCCTGTAATCCCAGCACTTTGAGAGACCAAGGCGAGTAGATCACCTGAGGTCAGGAGTGCAAGACCAACCTGGCCAACACGGTGAAACTCCGTCTCTACTAAAAATATACAAAATTAGCCAGGCATGGTGGCACATGCCTGTAATTCCAGCTTCTTGTGAGGCTGAAGCAGGAGAATCGTTTGAACCCGGAAGCCAGAGGTTGCAGTAAGCTAAGATCACACCACTGCACTCCAGCCTGGGCAACAAGAGTGAAACTCTGTCTAAAAAAAAAAAAAAACTACATATTCATATTTCCTTATATTTGCCTAAGAAATATTAAAACAACAAACAATAAGCATGTAAGGTTTACCTGTAAGAGGAGAAGTGCAATTGGGTGGATGGACACAGATGTGAGAAGGAGATTTCTCATAATGCATACTTTTCATATCATTTTTATTTTGAGTCATGTAATACACTATGAATAAATTTTTCAAACAGGTAAATAAATACAGTTTATCCAGATATGTGTTTTTACTCTGCCCCTCAATGAATACTCAAGGAATGACATAACTTTTCAGATCATTCTTACTTAATTAAAAGTCTCGTAGTTAGTTGGATTCACATAGTCTCAATTTCATTTTAAATAAAAATGTTTGATCCCATAAAATAATGCACTGCAAAGTTAATTGAAAGCAGATCTTGTCCTCTCCCATGGATGGGGTCTGCAGTGGGGTAAGCCCATCAGTGCCAGAAGGGAACATGGTCCTTTCTCCCCTCAAGCTGCTACCCTGCCTCCTGTGAATTGACTAACCTCTCTTTCTGACTTGGCCCTCTCCACACAGAGGAGGAAAGCAATGTTCTTGTTCTACCCATGAGGTCATGAGATGGTTTCATGCTTTCTGGGCTTGCAGAAATTGAAAGCTGACTCCTTCTGTTTTGGAGTTCTTTATAGCAGAGGTCCCCAACCCCCGGATGGCAGACTGGTCTCTGTCAGTGGCCTGTTAGGAACCAGGCCACACAGCAGGAGGTGAGCAGAAGGCAGGAGAGCATTACCTCCTGACCTCTGCCTCCTGTCAGATCAGCAGCAGCATTAGTTTCTCATAGGAGCTCAAACCCTATTGTGACCTGCAAATATCAGTGATCTAGGTTGCGTGCTACTTATGACAATCTAATGCCTGACGATCTGAGGTGGAACAATTTCATCCTGAAATCATCCCCTCACCCCTCACCCACCCCATCCATGGAAAAATCGTCTCCAAAAAGGTTGCCGACCACTGTTTTATAGGTTCTTAGGAAGTAAGTATCTCCCACAAATCATTGTTGGACTCTCACCTTCTGTTCCCTTGACCAGAAAAAATGTACTCTATTTCAAGGACCTTATTCATTCCTAACCACTAAGAATTCAGTGAGTTTCTGCCAGCTTCTCCCCTGCTAGGTCTGTTCACCCTTTCAGTGGCCTTTGAGTCAGATTATGAAATGGCCCCAAACAGGCTGTCTTTTCATGGGACAGATGTTGCACTCCAGCCTAGGTGATATTTTATTTAAAATGAAATTGAGACTATGTTTGTGATTCAAACCAACTATGGGACTTTTAATTAAGTAAGAATTCCCATGACATCTGGTTCATGGGAAACACTTAAGCACTTGTTGCCTTACAAACTCTGGAATAACAGGCTAATTCCAATCTACTAGTAACTCTCCTTTGTTGCACCTCCAAGCTGCAAGGCAGCCCTTCTTTTTTTTTTGGGGGGGGGGGGAGCGGGGGCAGAGTCTTGCTCTGTCGCCCAGGTTGGAGTGACCTCGGCTCACTACAACCTCTGCCTCTCAGGTTCAAGTCATTATCCTGCCTCAGCTCCCAAGTAGCTGGGATTACAGCCAGCCACTACCACACTTGGCTAACTTTTGTATTTTTAGTATAGAGACGAGGTTTCACTATGTTGACCAGGCTGGTCTCAAACTCCTGACCTCGTGATCCACCCACCTTGGCTTCCCAAAGTGCTGATTTTACAGCCCTTCTCCTAATGTCAAGATTTCCTGAAGAGGAATCAGATATCAGTGAACTCTGACCTGATAAATAAATCAAGAGAATACATATTAAGCTTTCCAGTTGGTCTCATTGAAGCCTCTCTCTTTTAACTTCAGTTGAGTGGGAAATAAAGTGTCTACATCTCCACATTAGAGGAGAGTAGGCTTCAAAGCCCATCAGCAGCTCTTGCCAAAGAAACCCTTTTAAAAATTCCTCTCTCTTAGAGTGAAGAAATTGCTAACACCTTAGCCAGATTATCAAAATGAATATCAACGATGAGAAACAGAGATATTGGTGCACCTAAAAATGTGATACTCCAGGAATATATCATTTATGTAGCATTTTAATTAAGAACATATAACCTGAATATTATCCTGAGAAAACATCAAACTAAAAGTGGGAATCATTCTTGTTAAAAAAGAATCAGATATCATTGTCATAAAGGACAAAGAAAAGCTCAGGAACTGTTCCAGACGAGAGACTAAAGAAACATAACAACTAAATGTGATACGGATACTGCAACCTCTAGTGGAGGACAAAACAAATGCTATAAAGAACATTATTTGGGCAGTTGACAAATTGGAATGTGGATGGTAGATTATTTTACAAAGTATTGTTTCAATGGGAAATTTCCTGACATTGATAACTGTACTGTGACTTTCTAACGGAATGTCCTTTTTCTTAGGAAATATACAAGAAAGTATCTGGAGGCAAAGGGGCATGATGTATGCAGTTTATTCTTCAATAGTTTAGAAAAAATATGTATATGTTGAGAGAGAAAGAATAAATCCCTAACAATAAAGCAAATAAAATAAAATGTTAACAGTAAGTGAATCTGGATAAAAGGTAAATAGGTGTTTCTGATATCATTTTTACAACTTTTCTGTAAGTTTGAAATTATTTCCAAATAAAAAGATTTTTATTTTTTAAAAAAATCTACTCTTCTCTCTCTTAAATCTTCAAGAACATGATTCACATGTATCCCTGATAAAGGTAAAGGGACCAACAGTCATATATCTGGCTTTTAATAATGTGTTCTATTTAACTATTTCAATGTGAAAACATTATACACAAATAAAAAAGTATATATTATGAACACATAGCTTAGATAATAACATGAACACCTGTGTACCCAGGATGTAGCTTATAGAGAGAACATTATCAATACTTTGACACCCTTCCCCCCACATCATGCTTTTTCCCAGTCACACCCTCATCATTCCACCCCAGGTAATTACTATCCTGAGTTTTATAATAATTGTTCAATCATTTTCTTCAAGGATTTATGACATATGTATATTGAGCTTAACAATGTATAATTTAAATGTGCCTGTTTCACATTTACTACAAACAGAATATTATTTACTTTTCTGTGACTTACTTTTTTCACTCAATATTACATTTTTGAGATCATTCTTACTAATGAGGACAGCTAAGGCACATTTATTTTCATTCCTATAAAAGAGATCAGTGTATGACTATGCTGTAATTTATTTATCTAGCTTACTATTGATGAACATTTGTGTGGCTTCTGTGTTTCTGTCCTGATTAAACAATGATAGTATTAACATTCTTACACTTGTCTCTTGAGGAGCATGAGCTTTCTCTAGGTTATGGAAGTTTCTTCATATTTCTAGCTTATTTAAACTGGGTTCTTTTTTTTTCTGTACTTATTAAGATGACCATATGGTTTTCAATCCTTTATCCTCTTTTTTTTTTTTTTTTTTTTTTTGAGACGGAGTCTCGCTCTGTCACCCAGGCTGGAGTGCAGTGGCCGGATCTCAGCTCACTGCAAGCTCCCCCTCCCGGGTTTACGCCATTCTCCTGCCTCAGCCTCCTGAGTGGCTGGGACTACAGGCGCCCGCCACCTTGCCCGGCTAGTTTTTTGTGTTTTTTAGTAGAGACGGGGGTTTCACTGTGTTAGCCAGGATGGTCTCGATCTCCTGACCTCGTGATCCGCCCGTCTCGGCCTCCCAAAGTGCTGGGATTACAGGCTTGAGCCACCGCGCCCGGCCCTTTATCCTCTTAATCTAGTAAATGGCATATATTATTAACAATAATAGAATTGATCTTTGAACATTACACTTTACCTTACATTTGTGGGTTGAATCCAATTTGGTAATGATGTATTTCTCATTCTTTTTAATCACTGGATTCGATTTGCTTAGATTTTACTTAGGATTTATGAGTGAGATGACCCTATACATTTCTTTTACTATCTTTGTTAGCTTTTGGTGTTGCTCTAAATGAGTCTCTTTCATAAAGAATGAGAATTTCAAAGATAAAGAAAAGTTGCTGACAGTGACAATACAAAGGACCCTAGATATTAGAATAATTATTGTCTTCTGATTCTCCTTTCCTTATTCTCTCATCCCATTTATAGAGAATAATATTTTTAAATGATATATACTGTGCCACATCTTTTTTCAATTTTTTATATTTTATAGAAATTGAGCCAATACAGGAAATAATGTAAACGATGATCAACAGAATTCAATTATTGAGTTATAATTCCTAAAATTATACTTTGGGCTGGGTGTGGTGGTGGGTGCCTGTAATCCCAGCTACTTGGAAGGCTAAGGCACAAGAATTGCTTGAACCCAGGAGGCGGAGGTTGCAGTGAGCTGAGATCATGCCACTGCACTCCAGCCTGGGCGACACAGTGAGACTCCGTCTTAAAAGAAAAAAAATTATACTTTGGAAATAAATCATGTTCTATAATTTTCCACTGAATGGAATGGCCTCTTTATACCATGTCATGTCAACAGTTGTTTCAAGTGAGAAAGCTATGTTAGTGAAAAAGCGTGAAAAATAACTCTTAACCTATTAATAGAGAAAAATAAAAATTGAAGTCACAGACCTGGGTATTTTGCTGCTTCCTCTAAAAATGAAACTGCAGTTGATGAATGCATTCATGTGCTAACTCCCTAGTATACAGAGAAAATTAGACTTGAAGTGATTCCGTCTTTGTTAAATGCAAACAAAATTGTTGATTCAGCTCTCAACAGGAAAGGCAATGTCCTTGTCCTGGGAATTCAAAACATAAAAGGAGCAAATGCTGTACAAGCTATCTAGTGACAATTTGAATGAAAATAAGGTAATTAGGTTCTAATCTTCTAAGCATAGGCATTTAAACGCAAAATAAATGTATAAAGTGTTACCTCTGACTATATTTTCTTGAAATTCTAGGACATTATTTTCTGAGATTGCTATTTTAAAAGTTATAAAAGCAATGCTAAGTCTCTTAAAGTTAAAAATATACAGTGTAGTTATTTAGGCATTGGTTCTCACACTCTCAGTCCTTCCACATGTCACATGGCTATATGATATTCCCAAGTCATGGGTTTTGCTGTTTGATCTCTGATTCAGCTTGAAGATATTTCAGGGCTCCAGAAGCTAGGCAGTTCTCTGAATACACTATGTATACATATGAAGCAGCTCAAATGTACAAGTGATTCCATCAACAATCACTTCAAAGGTCATTAATAACTTACAGGTGTGAGAGTGGAAATGCCCTCTGCACTCTCCTGCCCCTTCCTGAACTCTGGTCACTCTCTTTGGGCCATTTTTGTAATGGTAAATTCTTTTTTTTGTTTGTTTTTGTTTTTGAGATGGAGTTTCACTCTTGTTGCCCAGGCTGGAGTGCAACGGCACAATCTTGGGTCACTGCAACCTCCGCCTCGCAGGTTCAAGAGATTCTCCTGCCTCAGCCTCCCAAGTAGCTGGGACTACAGGTGCCCACCACAACACCCGGCTGATTTTTTGTATTTTTAGTAGAGACGGGGTTTCACCATGTTGGCCAGGCTGGTCTCGAACTCCTGACCTCAGGTGATCCACCTGCCTCGGCCTCCCAAAGTGCTGGGATTACAGGCTTGAGCCACCATGCCCGGCAATAATGGTAAATTCTTTTTTTTTTTTTTTTTGGAGACGGAGTCTTGCTTAGTCGCCCAGGGTGGAGTACAGTGGCCCAATCTCGGCTCACTGCAAGCTCCGCCTCCCTGGTTCACGTCATTCTCCTGCCTCAGTCTCCTGAGTAGCTGGGACTACAGGCGCCCACCACTACGCCCGGCTAATTTTTTGTATTTTTAGTAGAGACGGGGTTTCACCATGTTGGCCAGGCTGGTCTCACACTCCTGACCTCAGGCGATCTGCCCACCTCAGTCTCCCAAAGTGCTGGGATTACAGGCATGAGCCACAGCGCCTGGACTCCTGTCTCCTTTTAGAGAACAAGATCTGGGCGTAGGTGTGCCCATCACTACTGGGGTGTCTGCTTCTCAGCCCTTTCAGGGAACAGAGCTAGGAAACACACATACACGTTTGGAAATATACATATACATACGCACATACATACTTGTCTGTGTACACTCACATACTCATATGCATGGAAGTATACATACAGTTCACATGCATACTTCAGAAATCTTGTGTTCTCACCCATACCTCTTTTTGTTTTTTTGTTTTTTTTTGAGACGGAGTCTTGCTCTGTCACCCAGGCTGGAGTGCAGTGGCCGGATCTCAGCTCACTGCAAGCTCCTCCTCTCGGGTTCACGCCATTCTCCTGCCTCAGCCTCCCGAGTAGCTGGGACTACAGGCACCTGCCACTTCGCCCGGCTAGTTTTTTGTATTTTTTAGTAGAGACGGGGTTTCACCGTTTTAGCCAGGATGGTCTCGATCTCCTGACCTCATGATCCGCCCGTCTCGGCCTCCCAAAGTGCTGGGATTACAGGCTTGAGCCACCGCGCCCGGCCGAATAATGGTAAATTCTTAACTTGATATTTCTCTTTCCCCATTTTCTCTTCTCTGGCTCTGGGGCTATTAAGATGACATTCCAAAATCTTCTAGGAGACACAAAAGCAGACCAAAATGCTTAGATGTGTTAATTCTGTCCTTTAATCCTTTCATGATGTATTTGTTTATTGAGAATAGAGAAAAGCAAAAACAATTTAAATCCTTACATTGAGAGGACATCTATAAAGGAAATGGAAAGACAGAACAGGTGGGTAGTAAAATTCTGCCTGGTTTGAATCACGGGGAAATTCTGATGGACTCTAACATCTGCTTGGTTTCTACTTCTGAAGATAATCTCTAAAACTTTACTAGCATCTCCAAAAAGGCCGATGAACTGTGTGTAAGAAAGAAGCTTAATCCAATGTCTAGATTAAGGCTTCCCACCTAGTGGAACTACTGACATTCTGGGCGGGATAATTCTTTGCTGTGGGGATAATTCTTTGCCCTGTGGACTGTACGATGTGTAGCAGCATCCCTGGCCTCTACCCATTAGATGCCAGTAGCACACCTGCCTCCAAGTTGTGACAACCAAAAAGATCTCCAGACATTGCCAAATGTTCACTGAGGGGCAAAACTGCCCCCAGTTGAGAAACACTATCACTGAGGGGCAAAATCTCCCCCAGTTGAGAAGCACTAATCTAGATGGAGGTGTCTTCTGATTTTGAGCCTATGAATATGAATCAACTCCACACCAGAGCAAGCCAAATAAGACAGTTAAATGCATGTTTAGGAGCCAGGTGCAGCAGCATGCACCTCTAGTCCCAGCTACTTGGGAGGTCAAGGCAGGAGGATCACTTGAGCCCAGAGTTCAAGGCCAGCCTGGCAACATAGCAAGACCCCCTTCTCTATAAAAAAATAAAATAAAATAAATAAATGCATGTTTAATCATTGGGTGAAGGAATATTTGTGCTATGCCAAAGTATCACTCCATAGCTTACCTGGAAGTACAAAGGGAAAATGTACCTTTCTGATATAATTTACAATTACTACCTTACTGCAAGTGACCACTTAAGTGACCAAACATAGCATCACTAATAATGGGAAAAAATGACTTTATATATTTAACCTGTGTTTAATCAAGTCTCTAGACTCACATTGAATTTATAGAAGAGAAGGGATAGAGCAAGTTAAATAACATCATAATGAAACAGACAAACACAGAATGTAGGACATACTATAAGAAAAGCAGCCTAAACTCTTCAAAAAAGAGTTAACGTGGGGCCAGGCGCGGTGGCTCACGCCTGTAATCCCAGCACTTTGGGAATCCGAGGCGGGCAGATCACAAGGTCAAGAATTCAAGACCAGCCTGGCCAACATGGTGAAACTCCGTCTCTACTAAAAATACAAAAATTAGCTTGGCACGGTGGCATGTATCTGTAATCCCAGCTACTCAGGAGGCTGAGGCAGGAGAATCACTTGTACCCGGGAGGCGGAGGTTGTGGTGAGCCAAGATTGCGCCACTGCACTCCAGCATGGGTGACAGAGCAAGACTCCGTCAAAAACAAACAAACAAACAAAAAACATTTAATGTAATAAAAAAAAAAGATGAGAGACTATTCTAGATAAAAAATTATTAAAGAGATGGAACAATGTGGAAACTTTTAATATATCTTATTATTTATTTACTTATTTATTTTAAATTTTATTTTAGAGATGAGGTCTCACCATGTTGCCCAGGCTGGTCTTGAACTCCTGGGCTCAAGTCATCTTTCAATCTTTTCTTAAAAAGCTATAAAAGATACTTGTTGAAACAACTGGACCAGGCACAGTGGCTCACACCTGTCATCCCAGCACTTTGGGAGGCCCAGGTGGGCAGATCACTTGGGGTCAGGAGTTCGAGACCAGCCTGGCCAACATGGTGAAACCTATATCTACCAAAAATACAAAAATTAGCCAGGTTGTGGTGGCAGGTGCCTGTAATCCCAGCTACTTGGGAGGCTGAGGGGAGAATTGCTTGAACCTGGGAGGCGGAGGTTACAGTGAGCCGAGACCGCACCACTGCACTCCATTCTGGGCGACAGAGACTTTATCTCTCTCTCTCTCTCTTTTTTTTTTTGAGACGGCATCTTGCCCTGTCGCCCAGGCTGGAGTGGGTAATTTTTTGTATCTTTAGTAGAGATGGGGTTTCATCATGTTGTCCAGGCTGGTCTCAAACTCCTGACCTTGTGATCCGCCCACCTCGGCCTCCCAAAGTGCTGGGATTATAGGTGTGAGCCAACGTGCCCAGCCTCAAGACTCCATCTCAAAAAAAAAAAAAAAAAAAAGAAAGAAAGAAAGAAAAGAAACAACTGGAGAAATTTGAATATTAACTATATTTTAGAAGTTGCGGGCTGGGTCCGGTGGCTCATGCCTCTAAGCCCAGCACTTTGGGAGGCTGAGATGGGCAGATCACCTGAGGACGGGAGTTCAAGACCAGCCTGACCAACATGGAGAAACCCCGTCTCTACTAAAAACACATACACAAAAATTAGCCAGGCATGGTGGCACATGCCTGTAATCCCAGCTACTCAGGAGTCTGAGGCAGGAGAATCACTTTAAGCCGGGAGGTGGAGATTGTGGTGAGCAGAGATTGCCATTGCACTCCAGCCAGGTCAACAAGATTGAAACTCCATCTCAAAAAAAAAAAAAAAATTGTGATAATGGTGATACAGTTATATTGGAGAATGCATTTTTAGCAGGTACATGCTGAAAGTTTAGGTGTTGTTATGGTATCAAAAAACTTTTTTGGCTGGGCGCAGCGGCTCATACCTGTAATCCCAGCAGCTTGGAAGCCCCAGGCCGGCAGATCACAAGGTCGCGAGTTCAAGAACAACAGCCTGGCCAACATGGTGAAACCCTGTCTCTACTAAAAATACAAAAAATTAGCTAGGTGTGAGGTGCATGCCTGTAGTTCCAGCTACTCAGGAGGCTGAGGCAGGAGAATTGCTTGAACCTGGGAGACAGAGGTTGCAGTGAGCTGACAGCGTACCACTAAACTCCAGCCTGGGCAACAGGGTCTCACCATGTTGCCCAGGCTGGTCTCGAACTCCTGAGCTGAGGAGATCCACCTGCCTTGGCCTCCCAAAATGCTAAAATTACAGGAAGGAACCACCATGCCCAGCCCAAAAAAGCTTTTATATGTGCGTGTGTACACACACGCACACAGACATTAGATTCACCTGCCTCAGCCTCCCAAAATGCTAAAATTACAGGAATGAGCCATCATGCCCAGCCCAAAAAACTTTTTTATGCACACACACTCACACACATACACAAACATACACACACTAATTAACCTCTACATAATGATGTATCACATATATGATAGTGGTCCCATAAGATTATAATGGAACTGAAAATTTTATGTTGCCTAGTGATGTTCTAGCCATCACAACGTCATAGTGCAACGCATCTCCTTTTCTATCTTTAACTATGTTTAGATACACAAATAGAGACAGAAGTACAAAGCAAATGTGGCAAAATGTTAACAGTTGTTGCATTTAGATGGAGGTGTTCATTTTACTACTTTTTAAAGCTTTCAGTATGTTTGAAAAATTTCAAAATAAAAAAATTAGGGAAGAAAAAATTATTTAATGTATAATCTAATTGAAAGGATCACTAGTATTTATATCATCACCAATAATAATTGTGTATTGAATGTAAAGTACTATGAGCAATTCAAAATATATATCATACACAATTCTTGCCCATGAAGGAAAAAATTTTAATTCCTTTATCAAAACTAAGAAAGCTCTGAAAAATATAGCATAACAACTGCATAGCTTAGAATTGGATCTAAATAAATATCATTCTTTTCTTTTCTTTTTTTTTTTTTTGAGACGGAGATTTGCTCTTGTTGCCCAGGCTGAAGTGCAATTGCACGATCTCGGCTCACTGCAACCTCCCTCTCCTGAGTTCAAGCGATTCTCCTGCCTCAGCCTCCCAAATAGCTGGGATTCCAGGCATGTGCCACCATGCCCAGCTAATATTTTCCTTTTAGTAGAGACGGGGTTTCTCCATGTTGGTCAGGCTGGTCTCGAATTCCCTACCTCAGGAGATCTGCCCGCCTTGGCCTCCCAGAGTGTTGGAATTACAGGCGTGAGCCACTGTGGCCAAATACCAATTCTTGAGAAAAAATCTTAACACCTTTTTTTTTTTTCTTTTTTTTTTTTTAGATGGTGTCTTGCTCTGTTGCCCAGGCTGGAGTGCAGTGGTGCAATCTTGGCTCACTGCAACCTCCACCTCCTGGGTTCAAGCAATTCTCCTGCCTCAGGCTCCCAAGTAGCTGGGATTACAGGTGCTCGCCACCACAACCGTCTAATTTTTGTCTTTTTAGTAGAGACGGAGTTTCACCATGTCGGCCAGGCTGCTCTCAAACTCCTGACCTCAGGTAATCTGCCCTCCTCAGCCTCCAAAAGTGCTGGGATTACAGGTGTGAGCCACCGCGCCCGGCCAACAACTTTTTATTTCTGTCTGGTATAGGTGTTGCATCAGCCAAACCATAGCCCACTAGACCGGGCCATGAGCTCTCAAGATTAATCTTGAGTCAATTCTTTTTCTTTCTTTCTTTTTTTTTTTGAGATGGAGTATCACTCTGTTACCAGGCTGGAATGCAGTGGCGCACCACACCCAGCTAATTTTTGTATTTTTAGTATAGATGGGATTTCACCATGTTGGCCAGGATGGTCTTGATCTCCTGACCTCATGATCTGCCCACCTCAGCCTCCCAAAGTGTTGGGATTACAGGCGTGAGCCACCGCGCCTAGTCTTGTATTTTATTTTAATTTGGTAGTTAACTCACACCTACCCTGATATTTTTGGACCCATGTCATAAATGAGAAAATCGAGGCACAGAGAGTTTTAGTAACTTTTCCAATTTTACCTGGCTAGTAAACGTCAGGACTAGGACTCAAATCCAAGTAGTTCTGTTGAAACGTATAAGCTAAGAAGGTGAAATGAAATCTATGTTTCATGGGGCAGAAAGCATGGTTTTCCAGGCAGGGCTAAACTAAAAACTAAATTAAAGATAAGATTACAGTTTACATAGCAATTACAGTTAAAAGTTTAACTTTCTCGGCCGGGAGCGGTGGCTCACACCTGTAATCCCAGCACTTTGGGAGGCCGAGGCAGGTGGATCACAAGGTGAGGAGTTCGAGACCAGCCTGACCAACGTGGTGAAACCCCATCTTTACTAAAAATACAAAAATTAGCCAGGTGTGGTAGCACGCATCTGTAATTCCAGCTACTCAGGAGGCTGAGGGAGGAATATCACCTGAATCCAGGAGACAGAGGCTGCAGTGAGCCGAGATCGCGCCATTGCACTCTAGCCTGGGCAACAGAGCGAGACTCCGTCTCAAAAAAAAAGAAAAAAAAAATTTAAATTTCTCTTAGGTGAGGGTTATATTTGGGACTCCTCCCCCTAATACCAAGCTCCCATCGCTCAAGTGCCTTTGTACAGCCTCTTGGTGTCAAAGGCCCACCTCTACAACACATGGTAGCCCATTATTGTAATATTTCCCAACCCCTTGCCTTCCATCAGAACTCTCCTGAGTATTCCATGAAACTGATTATCTAAAGATTCTAAAGCACATCAGATTATGAATGAAGATCTAGGTTAGCATGTTACACATTTGTATTTTAACTGGGACTTCTGAACACAGCACCTGGATTCAAGTCAAGAACACAAATTAGAAAATCTAGGTACTTTGGGAGGTCAGTGGCTCAGAGCTCCCTTCAAATTATAAAAAGTTGTCTGAAAAACAGAAAAAATAAAGTTATCTGCCTCATGAAGTCTTTTTTTTTAAACAAGAATTTACATTTATGAGGTCTTATTTTTACTATGTAATATATTTTCATGATTAAAAAATTAAATAATATAGGCAGGGCATGGTGGCTCACGCCCATAAACCCAGCACTTTGGGAGGCCGAGGTGGGCAGATCTCACTCTGTTACCCAGGCTGGAGTGTACTGGCGTGATCTTGGCTCACTGCAACCTCCGCCTCCCGGGTTCAAGCAATTCTCCTGCCTCAGCCTCCTGAGTAGCTGGGATTACAGGTGCCTACCACCACACCAGTTAATTTTTGTATTTTTAGTAGAGACGGGGTTTCACCATGTTGGCTAGGCTGGTCTTGAACTCCTGGCTTCAGGTGATCCACCTGCCTCTGCCTCCCAAAATGTTACAGGCGTGAGCCACCGCGCCTGGCCTTCTTGATTTCTTTTTTTTTTTTTTTTTGAGATGGAGTCTTGCTCTGTCGCCCAGGCTGGAGTGCAGTGGCCGGATCTCGGCTCACTGCGAGCTCCGCCTCCTGGGTTTATGCCATTCTCCTGCCTCAGCCTCCCGGTAGCTGGGACTGCAGGCGCCCAGCTAGTTTTTTTTTTTTTTTTTGTATTTTTTAGTAGAGATGGGGTTTCACTGTGTTAGCCGGGATGGTCTCGATCTCCTGACCTCGTGATCCACCCATCTCGGCCTCCCAAAGTGCTGGGATTACAGGCTTGAGCCACCGCGCCCAGCCTTGATTTATTTCTAAAGGTTCTCTATATTTTAGGAACCTTACCTATTTGTAATATGAGTTGCAAATATTTTCCCACTTAATCATTTGCCTCTTCATATTACTTCTGGTACTTATTGCTGTAAGTTATTATTTTTAACTTAAATTTTAAGGTTTTCCTCATAAAGGTTTAGCATATTCAGAAGATTTTAGCATAGCCTTTTTTAGTAGATCAATAATTCAATAAGTCTGCTCCCTAATCTCAAGCAATATCTTTGAGGTGTAGTGGCTGATTTGTTTTCCTTTCTTTCTTTCTTTTTTTTGTTTTTTTTTTTGAGATAGTCCTGCTCTGTTGCCTAGGCTGGAGTGCCATGGCACAATCTCAGCTCAATGCAACCTCTGCCTCCTGGGTTCAAGCGATTCTCCTGCCTCAGTCTCCTGAGTAGCTGGGATTACAGGCACCCGCCACTACATCTGGCTAATTTTTGTATTTTTGTAGAAATGGGGTTTTACCATGTTGGTCAGCTGGTCTCAAACTCCTGACCTCAAGTGATCCACCTGCCTCCACCTCCCAAAGTGCTGGGATTACAGGTGTGAGTCACTGCATCGGGCCTGTTATCCTTTTTTATTTCTGCAAAAATACTTCAAATGGAGGAAAATTACCATGTAAGAAATATTCAGAAGATGGCAAAAAATATTCCAAGTAAGGTAACACAATTTTTAACATGCAATTACTGCTTTACTTAAATTCATTAAATTAAAAGGTATTAAAAAATCCACAAATTTGCTGGGTCATCATAAAATACTACTGTTAGAGTATGGTTTTGTTTTGTTTAGAGACAAGGTCTCACTCTGTCATCAAATCTGGAGTACAGTGGCTTGAAGATAGCTCACTGCAACCTCAAACTCCTGGGCTCCAGTGATCCTCCTACCTCAGCCTCTTGAGTAGCTGGGACCACAGGTGCACACCACCAAGTCCAGTTAATTTTTTAAAAAAATTTTTTTGTATAGACGTGGCCTCACTATGTTGCCGAGGCTGGTCTCAAACTCCTGGCCTCAAGGGATCCTCCTGCCTCAGCTTCCCAAAGCACTAGGATTATATGCACGAGCAACCACAGCTAGCCAGTTTTTTTTTTAAACCCACTTGTGTTCTTTTAAATTGTGTTTTTGAGAAATCCATCCCAAGACCTATAGAAAAAACATTGTTTCTCCTAATTAATATGAATTAAGAACCATTTCTGGATCACAATGAGGCAATAACACTTAACTGAGTTACATACAACTAATTAAGAAAGAAATGTGGCCAGGTGCGGTGGCTCATGCCTGTAATCCCAGCACTTTGGGAGGCCCATGCGGGTGGATCACGAGGTCAGGAGATCGAGATCATCCTGGATAACACGGTGAAACCCCTTCTCTCCTAAAAATACAAAAAGTTAGCCAGGCGTGATGGCGGGCGCCTGTAGTCCCAGTTACTCGGGAGGCTGAGGCAGGAGAATGGCGTGAACCCGAGAGACGGAGGTTGCAGTGAGCCGAGATTGTGCCACTGCACTCCAGCCTCGGCGACAGAGCAAGACTCTGTCTCAAAACAAAATAATAATAAAATAAAAAATAGTAAAAAAATTTTAAAAAGAAAGAAATGTAAGCAAATAAAAATTTGGAAGTTGCAAAACAGAGAATTTTGCTAAAATTAATCATAAAAAATATTTTAAGTTTTCTTCAATTTACAAATTCTTGGTAGTGGGAAAATATTGTGTTTATACTTTATACTATGTTGCTTTTGCGTTTTCCAAAGAATGTTTCTATAGTTGTAGGGACTGAATTTTTTTGTTGTTTTTTTTTTTTCAGACGAAGTCAGGCTAGAGTGCAATGGCACGATCTCGGCTCACTCTAACCTCTGCCTCCCGAGTTCGAGCAGTTCTCCTGCCTCAGCCTCCCAAGTAGCTGGGATTACAGGCACCTGCCACCATGCCCAGCTAATTTTTATATTTTTAGTGGAGACAGGGTTTCACCATGTTGGCCAGGCTGGTTTTGAACTCCTGACCTTTCAGGTGATCCGCCCACCTCGGCCTCACAAAGTGTTGGGATTACAGGCGTGTGCCACCACGCCTGGCTTAAAAAAATTTTTTAAAGCTATTTGGTGATAAAGTTATATATCTACGTAAGGAAAAAAAAGTTTTTGTTATTGTTCTTGGGAGTAAACCTACCTTAGACTTTGCATTGGGCCTATTTTTACTACTTAGATTCTACTGAGTGTTGGCCACCAGGCATTAAGTCCAGAAAAGAGGAGCATGATCCAGAACACAACAAGATGGGAAGCATCCCATCCACTTTTATGATGTCAAAGGCCATATAGGTGACTTTCAAGTCTCTTTCTCTAGCTGTGATCTGCCCCCTTAACAGAGCTATACTTCCAGTTGCCTTCCTGATATATCCATTAGGATATCCCAAAGGAACTACAATATAAATTTTAATACACCCAAAGTTGAATGCATCTTCTCCTCCAAAATCCACAGCTCCTTCTGAATTATCTGTTTCAATTAGTGATCATCCTTTCATCTTTTGTCTTATTGATTTCATTTTGCCTTGTCCTACTTACTCATACTATAAAGGTAAATAACTACTCAGGAGGCTGAGGCAGAAGAATCGCTGGAGCTCAGGAGTTGATCGCGCTTGTGAATAGCCACTATGCTCCGTAGCACTAAGCAACGTAGCAAGACTTTGTCTCTTAAAAAAAAAAAGGTAAATAAGCTGATGAGCACTAGGTAAAGGTGGAGTCCTGAAGTGTGGGCTGCAGCAGGTTAGTGGCTATGGTGGCCTCCATGCCTATCTGTGAATTTTCTTCAGGGCAAATTATATGAGGGTTGGTGCACTGGTGGGGGGAGAAAAATATGGAAACAAATACCATGAAGACAACAATCAATTTTTTGGCCATCACCAATGATTTACAGATGTTTTTGAAATTAATGGCAAAACATAATCTGGGATGTGAATGAGAGCACAGTACCTCCCAAATGGCACAGGTTGTTTCACTGTGTGACCGCTGATTCTCCAAAAAAGAAAACGACCTACTCCTCTTAAATTCATTTAGACAAACCAAAAATTCAAAATCCAGAACAGTATTACCTTATTCTACTACTAGAAAGAAGATTCAGAAGTGAATCCCACCTTCAGCACTTTACAAATAAAAACATTAATTAACAGTTTAAACATGTAAAATATGGGGCTTTTCATGTAATAACACTTTTTTTTTTTGAGATGGAATCTCACTGTGTTGCCCAGGCTGGAGTGCAGTGGCAGGACCTCGGCTTACTGCAACCTCTGTCTCCTGGGTTCAAGTGATTTTCCTGCCTCAGCCTCCCGAGTAGCTGGGATTACAGGCACACACCACCACGCCCAGCTAATTTTTGTATTTTCAGTAGAGCTGGGGTTTCACCATGTTGGCCAGGCTGTGCTTGAATTCCTGACCTCAGCTGATCCACCCAGCTCGGCTTCCCAAAGGGTTGGGATTACAGGCGTGAGCCACCACGCCCAGCCATAATTACACTTTTACTGATTATTATAAGTCGATTAAAATCATTTGACTAAAATTCTCTTTAATAAAAAATAAGTTAGCTGTTAAGCATTAATTTATAAGCCTTCCTATGAAATACATTTTAAGAGTTGAACAGTTTATTATATTTCCATAATACTTTGAAATCTTTTAAGTACAAATTATTTACAAATACAGTTGACCCTTGAACAATGCAGGACTTGCATGGCATCAACTTTCCATGCAGTCAAAAATCAAAGTATAATTTTTGACTCCCCAAAAATTCTACTAATACCCTACTGTTGACCAGAAGCCTTATTGATAACATAAACACATATTTTGTAGGTTATATGTATTATATACTGTATTCTTAGAATAAAGTAAGCTAGAGAAAATGTTATTAAGACAATTATAAGAGAAAATATGTTTACCGTTCATTAAGTGGAAGTGGATCATCATAAAGTTATCACATTGAGTAGTTTTGAGGAAGAGGAGGGGGTGATATTGCTCTCTCGGGGTGGCAGAGGCAGAAGACATGGAGGATTGGAAGGGGAAGCAGGAGGGGCACGCACACCTGGTGTAACTTTATAGAAATACATCCATTTCTGTCTGACTTGTTTGCTTTCTTATTTCTCTAAAAATGTTTCTATACAGTACCAATCCTCCTTCCACCATTTGCCTTCCTTTCGGTGCCCAAATCATAGAAGACCCCACATTGTAAAATAAGTGAAAAGCAGTCTTGAATAATTGGAAGCTCTTTCCATGTCTTCTACCTCATCATATGGCACCAGTTCGGACGCACTCATCTGCATCACGTCATCTTCTGTTAATTCCGCTGGTGTGGTGTCTATTACCTCTTGAATTCCTCCAAGATCCATATCTTAAAACCCTTCACACACACACCCCCCACTCCACCTTTTTTGGCCGTATCCACAATCTCTTTCATGATTTCCTTGATTGGTTCTGTCGTAAATCCTGTGAAGTCATGCACAACATCTGGACACAGTTTTCTCCAGCAGGAATTTTTTGTTTTGGGTTTGATGGCTTTTACAGCTTTTTCTATAACAATGATGGTATCTTCAATGGTGTAAACCTTTCAGACTTTTTTTTTTTCTTTTTTTTTTTTTTTTTGAGATGGAGTTTCAATCTTGTTGCCCAGGATGGAGTGCAATGGTGTGATCTTCGCTCACCGCAACCTCCGCCTCCTAGGTTCAAGTGATTCTCCTGCCTCAGACTCCTGAGTAGCTAGGATTACAGGCATGTACCACCATGCCCAGCTAATTTTGTATTTTTAGTAGAGACGGGGTTTCTCCATGTTGGTCAGGCTGGTCTTGAACTCCCGACCTAAGGTGATCCGCCCGCCTAGGCCTCCCAAAGTCCTGGGATTACAGGCATGAGTCACTGCGGCCAGCCCTTTCAGACTTTCATGGTGTTCTATCACAGTTCTGTTCCACAGCATTGACAATCCTTTCCATGGAGTACTGTGTGTAATGAGCCTATGATTCCGATCTAGAGGCTAACTTAGAGATGATGTGTTCTGAGGACCGGGGCATGGGCCAATATCAAAATAACTTTATCAAAATAACTTTAAAAGGCAATCCCTTACTGGCAAGTTACTTCCTGACTTCAGGGACAAAGCATCAATGAAACCAACCCAGAAAAAGCGTTCTCACTGTCCAAGCCTTCTGCTTGTACAACCAAAAGACTGGCAGCTGGTGTTTATCTTTTCCCTTCAAGGTTCAGGGGTTAGCAGTTTCGTAGATAAGGGCAGTCCTGATTATAAATCAGTTACACAAAAACATTTGCACAAAACAGTAGAGTTAGCCTGTCACTTCCTGCCTTAAATGCTGGTGTTAGCAGTTGATGCCATTTTATGTATTTCCACATTTCTTTGAAAATTCCAGAGGTTGTTCCAACTTGTGCTCCCATTAACACCAAAGAAGTTTCAGTTTTCCCACATTCTCTAATAACTCAGGCTATCAGATATATTGATTTTTACCAATCTGATGGATGTGAAATAGTATCTCCTGTTTTCTTAATTTGCATTTCCTTGATTACTGCCAAGTGTAAGTATCATCAACCATTCAAGATTCTCCTTTGAAATGACGAATCATTTTTCTATTTGGTTGTCTGTTTACTTGATTGTAGAACTGTGTATATATTCTTGATATCAATATACCTTCAAAATAGTTTCTCCCAGTTTTGGGTTTGAGCATTCAATTTTTTCATGGTGTTTTTTATTATAAAGAATTTCTTAATTTTAATATAATTATTGCAGACACTACTAATTGTCCACTGTACTCTATCCTCCCCTTTTGCCACAGTAATATTTGGAGTTAGACACAGTATTCTATTTCAAAGTTGCAAACAACGGAGAGTGCCTGGAAGTAAAGTGTACCACTTCCTGGTATGTGCCTTAAAATACTGAACATGTGTTCCATCACTGTCTCTTCACCTTCCTTCATACTGGCACGTTAAATATTATAATTGAGAGCAATCTTACAAGCTATATGTTAAGAATAACAAAGTTACTCAACCAGCCTGGGTCTGTAAGATGGCTTCATGGATCAAAAGTTCATCCGTCTACCCTGAACTATTACATAAAAGAGAAATAAACTTCTGTCATGTTAGCCACTGAATTTTGAATATTTTTTTAAAAAGACACTTGGTAAGCTGGGCATGGTGGCTCATGTGTAATCCAAGCACTTTGGGAAGCCAAGGCAGGAGGATTGCTTGAGGCCAGGAGTTCCAGACCAGCCTGAGCAATATAACAATACCTGTTCTCTACAAATTATTATTTTTTTTTTTTTGAGACGGAGTCTCGCTGTGTCGCCCAGGCTGGAGTGCAGTGGCGCGATCTCGGCTCACTGCAAGCTCCGCCTCCCGGGTTCACGCCATTCTCCCGCCTCAGCCTCCGAGTAGCTGGGACTACAGGCGCCCGCCACCACGCCCGGCTAGTTTTTGTATTTTTAGTAGAGACGGGGTTTCACCGCGTTAGCCAGGATGGTCTCGATCTCCTGACCTCGTGATCCACCCGCCTCGGCCTCCCAAAGTGCTGGGATTACAGGCTTGAGCCACCGCGCCCGGCCTCTACAAATTATTTATTTATTTATTTATTTATTTATTTATTTATTTAGATGGGGTCTCACTTTGTCACCCAGGCTGGAGTACAGTGGCACGATCTTTCCTCACTGCAACCTCTGCCTCCTGGGTTCAAGTGATTCTTGGGCCTTAGCCTCCTGAGTAGCTGGGATTACAGGTGTGTACCACCACGCCCAGCTAATTTTTGTATTTTTTGTGGTGACGGGGTTTCACCACATTGGCCAGGCTGGTCTCAAACTCCTGAGTTCAAGTGATCCGCCCACCTTGGCCTCTCAAAGTGTAGGATTACAGGCATGAGCCATCGTGCCCGGCCTCTACAAACAATTTAAAAATTAGCAGGATGCAGTTGCTCACACCTGTAGTCCCAGCTACTCAGGAGGCTGACATGCAGTGGGCTATGATTGTGCCACTGCACTCCACCCTAGGTGATAGAGTGAGACCTTGTCTCTAAAAATAAATTCTTTTTAAAGACATGTGGCCAAATACATTTAAGAAGAATTTCTTAGATAACACACAAAGAGTAATCACAGTTGTCACTCCTTATCTGTGATTTGGTTTTTTATCTGTTTCAGTTACCTATAGGATGAAAATATTACGTGGAAAATTCCAAAAATAAAATAACTCATAAGTTGTAAATTGCATGCCATTCTGAGTAGCTTGATTAAAATCTCACTTCTTGCCCCATCCTGCCCAGGAAGTGAATCATCCCTTTGTCCAGTGATCCATGCTATATATGCTACCTACCATTGAGCACTCTTAGTAGCTGTCTTGGTTATCAGATTGAAAAGAAAAAAAATAGTATATATAGGGTCAGTACTATTCCTGGTTTCAGGCATCCACTAGAGGTCTTGGAATGAATTGCCCACAGATAAGAAAGGACTACTGTACTTTATTTAGGGTGACTGCTCTTTGTGTCTAATATAAGAAATCCCAGCCAGGCACAGTGGCTCATGCCTGTAATTCCAGCACTCTGCGAGGCCGAGGTGGGCGGATCACCTGAGGTCAGGAGTTTGAGACCAGCCTGGCCAACTTGGCGAAACCCCATCTACTAAAAATACAAAAATGCCGGGCGCGGTGGCTCAAGCCTGTAATCCCAGCACTTTGGGAGGCCGAGACGGGTGGATCACGAGGTTAGGAGATCGAGACCATCCTGGTGAACATGGTGAAACCCCGTCTCTACTAAAAAATACAAAAAACTAGCCAGGCGAGGTGGCGGCGCCTGTAGTCCCAGCTACTCAGGAGGCTGAGGCAGGAGAATGGCGTGAACCCGGGAGGCGGAGCTTGCAATGAGCTGAGATCCGGCCACTGCAACTCCAGCCCGGGAGACAGAGCGAGACTCCGTCTCAAAAAAAAATAAAATAAAATAAAATAAAATAAAAATAAAAATACAAAAATTACCTGAGCATGGTGGCAGGTGCCTGTAGTCCCAGCTACTCAGGAGACTGAGGCAAGAGAATTGCTTGAACCCAGGAGGCAGAGGTTGCAGTGAGCCGAGATGGCACCACTGCACTCCAGCCTGGGCGACAGAGCAAAACTCCATGTCAAAAATAATAATAATAATAGATAAAAAGAAATCCCTCCAAAGATCAAAAAGATATTCTATTTTTCTTTCCTAAAACTTTTAGGCTTTGCTTCTCAAATTCAGCCTTTAATTCTGGAATGTGGTGTGTGTACAGTTGAAGTAAGGATTTACAGTTATAATGTAGTTAACCAATTCTTTCAGCACTATTTATTGAATATTCCATCCCACTGATTTATAATGCCATCTCCTTCATATACCAAACAACCATAGATGACTATTCTATGTCCTATGCTTATAAACTTGCCCTATGCTTATAAACTTGTGCCAATATCACATTGCTATAATTACTTAAACTTCACACTAAATTCTGATGTTTAGTATAACAAATCTCTCATTATTTTTCAAATGTGTCTTGAAAATTATTGATATTTACTCTTCCATTTAAAATTTAACAGTCACCTATCAAACCACACACACACACACACACACACACACACACACACACACACCTGCCAGGATTTATAGTGGAACTGCGCTGTATGAATAGATTAATACAAGAAGAAATGACATCTTTAGGACAGGCGCGGTGGCTCACACCTGTAATCCCAGCACTTTGGGAGGCTGAGGCGGGCAGATCACTTGAGGTCAGGAGTTCGAGACAAGCCTGGCCAACATAGCGAAACCCCATCTCTATTAAAAATACAAGAATTAGCCAGGTGTGGTGGCAGGCACCTGTAATCCCAGCTACTCAGGAGGCTGAGGCAGGAGAATCACTTGAACCCAGAAGGCAGAGGTTGCAGTGAGCCGAAATCATACTATTGCACTCCAAACTGGGGGACAAGAGTGAGACTTCGTCTCAAAAAAAAAAGAAAAAAGAAATGACATCTTTATAAAACTGAGTTCTCATTCATGAGCATGTTGCCTCCATATTATGTACTTAAGTAAATTTTTATAATTTTCTCCATAAAGATCTTCATGTTTTCTCTTTTTTGAAACAGGATCTCAGTCTGTCACTTAGGCTAAAATGTGGTTACCGATTATGGCTCCCTGCAGCCTCAACCTCCCTGACCCAATCCATCCTTCCACCTCAGGCTCTCAAGCAGCTGGGTCCACAGGCACGTATCACCACACCCAGCTAATTTTTGTGTTTTTTGTAGAGATGGGGTTGTGCCATGTTGCCCAGGCTGATCTTGAACTCCTGTTCAAGCATCTGTCCACCTTGGCCTCCCAAACTGCTATGAGGTGAGAGCCGCTGCACCCAGCCAACATCTTTTGTTTGGTATATTATAAAGTTCTTCATAGCTTTTTTTTTTTTCACATGTGTATTAGTCTATTGTCATATTGCTATAAAGAGCTACCTGAGACTGGGTAATTAATAAAGAAAAGAGGTTAAGACTCACAGTTCTGCAGGCTGTACAGGAAGCATGGTTGGGGAGGCCTCAGAAACTTACAATCATGGCAGAAGGGCAAAGGGGAAGCAAGCATGTCTTGACATGGCAGCAGGAGAGACAGAGAGAGTGAAGGTGGGAGAAGTAGTACACATTTAAACAATCAGATCTTGTGTGAACTCACTCACTATCACAAAAACAGCAAGGGGGAGGTCTGCCCCAGTGATCCATCACCTCCCACCAGGCCCCTCCTCCAAAACCGAAGATCGTAATTCAATATGAGATTTGGGTGGGGCCACAAACCATATCATCCTGCCCCTGGCCCCTCCCAAATCTCATGTCCTTCTCACATTGCAAAACACAAGCACGCCTTCCTAACAGTCCCCCAAATTCTTAACTCATTTCAGCATTATCTAAAAGTCCAAGTCCAAAGCCTCATCTGAAGCAAAGTAAGTCCCTTCCACCTATAAGCCTGTAAAATGAAAACCAAGTTAGTTACTTCCAAACACAATGCAGCTACAGGCATTGGGTAAATGCTCCCATTCCAAAAGGGAGAAATTGGCCAAAACAAAGGGGCTACAGGCCCCACACATGTTTGAAAACCAGTAGGGCAGCCATTAAATCTTAAAGCTCCAAAATAATCTCCTTTGACACTCTATCTCACATCCAGGGCATGCTGATGAAAGAGGTGGGCTCCCAAGGCCTCAGGCAACTCCACTCCTGTCGCTCTGCAGGGTACAGTCCCTCCAGCTGCTTTCACAGGCTGGTGTTGAGTGCCTGCAGCTTTTCCAAGTGCACTACACAAGCTGTTGGTGTATCTACCATTCTGGCTTCTGGAGGATGGTAGCCCTCTTATCACAGCAGTGCCCCAGTGAAGACTCTTTGTGGGTGCTCCAAAGCCACATTTCCCCTCTGCACTGACCTAGTAGAGGCTCTCCATGAGGGTGCTGCCCTTGGAGCAGACTTTGGCCTGAACATTCAGGCATTTCCATATATCCTCTGAAATTCAGGTGGAGGCTCATAGACCAACTCTTGCCTTCTGCGCTCCTACAGGCCCAATACCTTGTGAAAGCCACCAAGGCTTGGGGCTTGCACCCTTTGAAGCAACAGCCTGAGCTATACCTTGGTCCCTTTTAGCAATGGCTGGAGCTAGAGCCACCATGATGCAGGGTGCCACGTCCTGAGGTTGCACAGAGCAGCAGGGGCCCTGGGCCAGCCCACAAAACCATTTACCCCTTCTAGGCCTCCAGGCCTGCGATGGAATGAGCTGCTGCAAATGTCTCTGATATGTCTTGGAGGCATTTCTCCCATTGTCTTGGCTTCTAACATTCAGCTCTTTACTTGTCCAAGTTTCTGCAGCCTTGAATTCCTCCAAAAAATGGGTTTTCTTTTTCTACCACATGATCAGGCTGCAAATTTTCCAAACTTTTATGCTCTGCTTCCCTTTTAAGTTCTAGTTTCAGGTCATTTCTTTGTTTATGAGCATAGGCTTTTAGAAGCAGCCAGGCCAAATTTTTTTTTTTTTTTTTTTTCTGAAACAAAGTTTTACCCTTGTCCCCCAGGCTGGAATGCAATGACCCGATCTCGGCTTAGTGCAACCTCCGCCTCCTGGGTTCAAGCAATTCTTCTGCCTCAGTCTCCCAAGTAGCTGGAATCATAGGCACCTGCCACCACACCTGGCTAATTCTTGTATTTACTTTTAGTAGAGACGGGGTTTCACCATGTTGGCCAGGCTGGTCTCAAACTCCTGACCTCAGGTGATCTGCCCGTCTCAGCCTCCCAAAGTGCTGGGATTACAGGCATGAGCCACCGCGCCCGGCCCAGGCCAAATCTTGAACACTTCACTGCTTAGAAATTTATTTTGCCAGATATCCTAAATCATCTCCCTCAAGTTCAAAGTTTCCCAGGTCTCCAGAGCAGGGGCACAACGCTGTCAGTCTCTTCGCTAAAGCATAGCAAGAGTGACCTTTACTCCAGTTCCCAAGAAGTTCCTCATTTCCATCTGAGACCACCTCAGCCTAGACTTCACTGTCCATATCACTATCAGCATTTTGGTATCATTCAACAAGTCTCTAGGAAGTTCTAAACTTTTCCTCATCTACCTGTCTTCTTCCGAGCCCTAAACTTTCCCTCATCTACCTGTCTTCTTCCAAGCCCTCCAAACTGTTCCAACCTCTGCCCATTACCCAGTTCCAAAGTTGCTTCCACATTTTCAGGTATCTTTATAGCAATGCCCCACTTCTCTAGTATTTTCTGTATTAGTCCATTCTTACATTGCTATAAAGAACTACCTGATACTGGGTAATTTATGAAAAAAGTTTGACTCACAGTTCTGCAGGTTGTACAGGAAGCATAACTGGGGAGGCCTTGGAAAACGTACAATCATGACAAAAGGGTGAAGGGGAAGAAAGCACATCTTGACGTGGTGGCAGGAGAGAGTGAAGTGGGAAGTGCTATACACTTTTAAACAACCAGATCTCCTGAGAACTCACTATCATGACAACAGCAAGGGTAAATCTGCCTCCATGATCCAATCACCTCCCACCTAGCCCTTCCTCTGACACTGAAGATCATAATTCAACGTGAGATTTGGGTGCAGACATAGAGTCAAACTATATCAATATGATGTAATTTTTTTATATTGCACTTTATCTTGTTTGTTGTTGGTATATAGGAATGTTGTTGGTCTTTTGTATACTGATCCTGTAATTAAATTTTGCTGAATTCTCTTATTAATGTTAATGGTTTACATCTTCTATGTAAGTAATTATGATGAATGATAAAAAGTTAGACTTTCCTTTTTCATCCTTATGCATTTCACTTTTGAAATGGGCACTTATTGCCCTGATACAACTTTAATAAGATGTGGAACAGTAGTCATGAGACTGGCATCTTTATCTTGTTCCTCACTTAAAAGGGGATACTGACTGATGCTTACTATGAGTTTTATGAGATACCCTTTATCACGTTAAGAGGATTATCTTATCATTTATCCTATATAAGTTTGTACTATAAATATGTGTTAAATTTTATGAAAACTTCTTTTTTGAATCTTCTAAGGTAATTGTATCATTTTATTCCTTTAATCCATAAATGTGGTAAATTATTTCAGTAAGCGTTCTATTGTAAGACCATCCTTGAATTACTGGGATAAATCCTCCTTAGCCAAAATTGTGTTTTTATACATGCCACATATTATTTGCTCATGTTTCATTTAGGAATTTTGCATTTATGTTAATAAGGAAAACAAAACTATAATTTTTCTTTTTTTTTTTTTTTTGAGACGGAGTCTTCCTCTGTCGCCCAGGCTGGAGTGCAGTGGGGTCGGATCTCAGCTCACTGTAAGCTCCGCCTCCCGGGTTCACGCCATTCTCCTGCCTCAGCCTCCCGAGTAGCGTAGCTGGGACTACAGGCGCCCGCCACCTCACCTGGCTAGTTTTTTGTATTTCTTAGTAGAGACAGGGTTTCACCGTGTTAGCCAGGATGGTCTCGATCTCCTGACCTCGTGATCCGCCAGTCTTGGCCTCCCAAAGTGCTGGGATTACAGGCTTGAGCCACCGCACCCAGCCTATAATTTTTCTTTCTTCATTTTATTTTACTATCCACATTAAATTTTACCACACTTGTCAAATAAATTGGAAAACTTGCCTTCCTTTTAAAAATTCTATTGAACTGTTTATGTAAAATAGGAGTTTTATACCATTATGAGGCAGGATAGGTAGCTAAGGAAGTGACCATGTTCTTGGGAGGCAGCAACCATGGTGACTGTACAATTAACACAACAAGCCTTTGCATTCACATTGAAATTGAACTCATTCAAGCAAAGTTGTCTTCAGTGGGGACTTTCCCCTCTAGAGAACATGCACAATTTTTTTTTTTTTTTTTTTTGAGGCAGAGTTTTGCTCTTGTCACCCAGGCTGGAGAGCAATGGCAGGATCTCAGCTCACTGCAACCTCCGCCTCCCAGGTTTAAGCAATTCTACTTGCCTCAGCCTCCCCAGTAGGTGGGATTACAGGCGCCAGCCAACACAGTCAGCTAATTTTTGTATTTTTAATAGAGACAGGATTTCGCCATGTTGGCTAGGCTGGTCTCGAACTCCTGACCTCAGGTGATTCATCCGCCTTGGCCTCCCAAAGTGACGGGATTACAGGCGTGAGCCACTGCCCCCAGCTTCTCTTAAAATTTTTAAGAATCCCTACCATATCTACAGTTTTGCACCTTGAAAAAATGCTGACTATTGTACTTCTGTGCCTTTTAAAATTCTTTTTCACCAAAAGTTTGTCTATTTTGTTTGCCAGGGCTGGCGTGCAGTGGCGCAATCTCGGCTCACCACAAACTCCACCTCCCAGGTTTCCTGGGTTCAAGCAATTCTCCTGCCTCAGCCTCCCCAGTAGCTGGGATTACAGGCGCCCACCACCACATCCAGCTTATTTCTTGTATTTTTTAGTAGAGATGGGGTTTCACTATGTTGGTCAGGCTGGTCTCAAACTCCTGACCTCATGATCCACCCGCCTCAGCCTCCCAAAGTGCTGGGATTACAGGTGTGGGCCACCATGCTTGGCCTCCACCTTTGGTTTCTTTGAGCCTCCAATTGTTCCTTTGATTTCTAGTCATTCTTTTCTGTGCTCAATGTTATTTCTTCCTTCTTCACATCTTTGTTAATTTCTTTTTTTGCCCCCGAACCATTTTCTATGTTATTGCTAATGGCGTTTTAAAACCATCTGAAGCCAGGCGTGGTGGGACATGCCTGCAATCCCAGCTACTCAAGAGCATGAGATGGGAGGGCTGCTTGAACCCATGAGTTTGAATCCAGCCTGAGCAACATAGTGAGAGCCTGTCTCTTAAAAAAAATTTACAAAAATAAAGTTGGTTTTCATATGTTTACCTTGTATCTAGTTATCTTGCTAAAATGTACTTATGACTTTGGATAGTTCATAGATTCCTTTAGGTTTTCCACCTATATAGTCATACCCTTTGCAAATGTTTTATTTATTCATTACCAATTATTAATTCTTATGCCTTTTCTTTTTTTCTTGACTTACTGCACTGTCTACAAGGCTAGGACCTCCAGCACAATCTTGAATAAAAGTGGTTAGAGCTGACATCCTTATCTTCTTCCCAGTCTTAGAAAGTATTTAGTCTTTTACCATTGAGTATTATGTTAGCTGGAGTTTTTTGTTTGTTTGTTTGATTTTTTAGATGCTCCTTATCTTATAGGGAAGATGCCCTATTCTTAGTTTGCTAAGAGTTTTTTATCATGAACTAGAGTTAAATTTTGTCAAATGCTTCTTTTTTGTTTCTATTGAGATGAAAAGGTTTATATTTATGAATTCAAATTCTTTACTAGATATAGAGTATCTTAGTCTGTTTCATGTTGCTATAACAGAATATTTGAGACTGGGTAATTTATAAAGAAAAGAGATTTATTTAGTTCATGGTTCTGCAGGCTCGGAAGTGTAAGAAACACAAAACTAGCATCCATTAGGCTTTTAGTGAAGGCTATGCTTTAAAATGGTAGAGAAAGTTCAAGAGAGAAGCAGATACAAGTGAAGAGAGCAAGATCTGGGGTGCATCCGGGATTTATAACAATCCATTGTGTGAGAACTAGTTCATCCCTGTGGGAACTAATCCAGTTTCTCAGAATGAGCATGCACTACTGGGAGAACTACACCAAGCTATTCATGAGACATCCACCATGTTTTAAACACCTCCCACTAGCATCCACTTCACCACATCATGGACCAAATTCCAACACAAGCTTTGGTGGGGACAAACAAACCATATCCAAACTATACTACACGACCATTAAATTTTCAATTTCTTGTTTTGTCAGTTTTGGTATTTATGTCTTTCAAGAAATTTGTCCATGTCATATAAGTTGCCAAATTTGGCCGGAGCTGGTGGCTCACGCCTGTAATCCCAGCACTCTGGGAAGCCGAGGTGGGTGGATCACCTGAGGTCAGGAGTTCAAGACCAGCCTGACCAACAGGGTGAAACCCCGCCTCTACTCAAAATACAAAAATTAGCCAGGTGCAGTGGTGCGCACCTGTAATCCCAGCTAATACAGCCACCTCGCCCAGCCTCCTTTCTTATTTTTTAACATGAGCATTTAAAGCTACAAATTTCCTTCTAAGGACTGCTTTAGTTGTGTCCCCAGGTTTTATGTGTTTTCATTATCATTCAGCTCAACATATTTTCTAACCTCCTTTGTGATTTATTCTTTGATCCATAGGTAATATAGGCTGTGTGGCTTAATTTCCAAATATTTCAGCATTTTCCAAATATCTTTTTTTTCAATTTCTAATTTAACTTAATTTAGGTCACATATCTGTATGATTTTAATCTTTTTAATTTTGAGACTAGATTTATGACATAGCGTATTATTTTGGCAGATGTTCAAATTGCAATTGAAAAGAATTAATATATGATTGTGTGTAGTGTTTTATAAATGCCAGTTATCTCAAAGTGGTTGATAATGTTGTTTAAACCAAATCTTGGGTGTAGTGTTTATATATTTCAGTTAGGCTCAGGTGATAAAGTTGTTAAAAGTATCTGTATCACCACTGAGTTTTTCTCTGTTTTATCAATAACTAAGAGAGGGGTACTAAACTCATCAAATGTAATTATAGATTTGGGGGCCAGGTGCTGTGGTTCATGCCTGTAATCCCAGCACTTTGGGAGGCCAAGGCAGGTGGATCAGTTGAAGTTAGGAGTTCCAGACCAGCCTGGCCAACATGGCGAAACCCCATCTCTACTAAAAATACAAAAATTAGCCAGCTGTGGTGGCACATGCCTTTTGTCCCAGCTACTTGGGAGGCTGAGGCAGGAGAATCACATGAACCTGGGAGGCAGAGGTCGGAGTGAGCAGAAGATCATGCCACTGCACTCTAGCCTGGGCAACAGAGCAAGGCTCCGTCTCAAAAAGAGAAAAAAAAAGTGTATATTTGTGCATTTTTCCCTTTAGTTCTGCCCATTTCACACTATTCTATTTTCTTCATGAATATTTATCTTTATTTCTTGAGTAAGTGACACCTGTTCCCCACCATCAGAAGCAGCAGTCCCAGGATGCCAGCTCACTCCACGGATGTCAAACCACTCCATTGTTTGAAAGACACACTCATACAGGCATTGGATGGAACCATACTTTACTCACGTAGAGAACAGACACAGCAAGAGATCAGCTTCAACAGTAAGCATTCACTTCCCCATGGCCAGTGGGTCGGACCACATAGCCAACGCAGGGAGATGGTCTGCATGCATCCATCTTGCGTTATAGGTGAAGGATGCCATCTGCTCCCTACTGGGAACAGATATCATAGTGGGGTTGGCCAGGCACACATGATGCACACACTTTAAGTAAAACAAGGGAATAAACATCTAGCCCAGAACAGGGGAAGATAATCCCAAGCAAAGCGATATGCCCGGCACAAATTGTGAGGTTTCTTTATCTCCATATAAGAAAATATTCCAGGTCCACACCATACTCTTACACAGTTGTTCAAGGGTCAACAGGCTGCACAAGACTGTCTTTATCAACGTTCTGAAATGTCCCTTTTTTCTCGAATAATATACTTTTTTTGTTGTTGTTGTTGTTGAGATGGAGTTTTGCTCTTGTTGCCCAGGCTGGAGTGCAATGGCCAGATCTCAGCTCACTGCATCCTCCAGCTCCCAGGCTCAAATGATTCTCCTGCCTCAGCCTCCCAAGTAGCTGGGATTACAGGCATGTGCCACCCCACCCAGCTAATTTTGTCTTTTTAGTAGAGATGGGGTTTCTCCATGTTGGTCAGGCTGGTCTCAAACTCCTGACCTCAGGTGATCTGCCTCCTTGGTCTCCAAAGTGCTGGGATTACTGATGTGAGGCACTGCACCCAGCCTCTGATAATATTATTTGTTTGAAGTATACTTTTCTGATATTAAAAGCCACTCCATTTCCTCATGATTAATGTTTACATGGTATATAATATTTTTCTATCCACACACAAATTAGCCAGACATGGTGGCAGACACCTATAGTCCCAGCTACTTGGGGATGTGAGGGATCTAAGTTGCCTGCTCCTTATGAGAATCTAATGCCTGCTGATCTGTCACTGTCTCCCATCAACCCTGCATGGGACCATCTAGTTGCAGGAAAATAAGCTCAGGCTCCCACTGATTCTACAGGATAGTGAGTTGTATAACTATTTCATTATACATTATAATGTAATAATAATAGAAATAAAGTGCACAATAAATGTAATGTGCTTGAATCACCCTGAAACCATCCCCTCTCCCCTATCCATGGAAAAACTGTCTTACACAAAACAGGTCCCTTGTGCCAAAAAGGTTGGGGGCCACTGTTGTAGCCTGAGTGACAGAGTAAAACTGTCTCAAAAATTGTTGGGTTTCAGGCCACTATCTCACTATTTGTTTTCTAGTAGTACTAGATACTACAAGATGTTTTTGTTGTTGCTGTTGTTTTTTTTCCCCTCTTTGCCTGCACTATTTTGGATTGTTTTTGTTTCCCACTTTGTGTCCTGTATCGGCTTTTTATTATACCTCTTTTCACTCATTGTTCTAGGGGTTACAATATGCATTCTTAACTTATTACACACTTTACCATGAATTCATATTGGACCATTTTGTATATAACAAAGGAACCTTAAAATGATAGACTTCCATTTTTCCCTTCCTGTGTATTGTGCTATTATGGCCATTACACTTCACTTCTACCTAATTTAAGCCACACAATAAATCACCATTTTTATTTTGTTTTTGCTTTAAATTGTCAATTATGTTTTAAAGGAATTTAAAAATGAAAAAAGTATCTTCTATTTACCCACAAATGCTCAAGTGTTCTTCATTCCTTCTTGTAGACATGATTTTTTCTACCTGGTATCTTTTTCCTTCAGCCTTCCTTTAACATTTCTCATAGTGCAGACCTGCTAGAGACTAATTTTCTAACCTATCTGAAAATATCTTTATTTCCCCCTTCATTTTAGAAGGATATTTTCACTGGATATAGGTTGACATCTTCTTCTTTCTGTACTTTAAAGATGCTATTCCCTTGGCTTATGTTGTTTCTGATGAGAAGTCATTCTTCATGTTTCCTAAATTTAGTTAGTTGTCTTTTATTTCTCTTTGTCTTCAGTTTTTAGAAATTCAACTATAATGTGCCTAGTTGTGTGTGTTTTTTTTTTTTTTTTTTTTGAGACAAGGTCTGGAGTGCAGCGTCCCAGGCTGGAGTGCAGCAGCATGATCAAAGCTCACTACAGCCTTGACCTCCTAGGCTCAAGTGGTCCTCCTGCCTCAGCCTCCTGAGTAGCTGGGATTACAGGCATGTGCCACTACATCCAGCTATTTTTTTTTTGTAGTTTTGGTAGAGACAGTGTTTCACCATGTTGCCCACGCTGGTCTTGAACTCTCAGAGTCAAGCAATTGGCCTGCCTCAGCCTCCCAAAGTGCTGGGATTACAGGTATGAGCCATACCGTAGGGTATGGGCCCCTACTTGTGTTTTCATTTATTTATCTTACTTGGGGTTTGTTAAACTTCTTGAATCTGTAGGTTTACAGTTTTCCTCCAATATGTCAGATTTTTCAGTCACTATTTCTTCAAAATTTTTTTCTTCCTTATTCTCTCCTATCCTTATGGGTTTCCTGTTTCACAATCTTATCCAAGAGGTCATTCATTTTCCATTAAAATTGTCCCCCTAGCATTTTGCTGTCTGTGCTTCAGTTTGGATCTATTTTTTGCCATGTCTTCAAGTGCACTGATTCTACCTTCTGCCATGTCAAATCCACTGTTAAGCCCATCCTGCATAATTTTCCCTTTAGATATCATATTTTTCAGTTCTTGAATTTCTCTTTGGTTCTTTTGAAATAGTTTCCATTTTTCGACTAATATTTCCTATCTGTTCATTCACTAGGTCCTTCTTTTCCTTCATTTTCTTTTTTTTTTTTTTTTTTGAGACGGAGTCTCACTCTGTTGCCCAGGCTGGAGTGTAGTGGTGTGATCTCGGCTCACTGCAACCTCCACTTCCCAGGTTCAAGCAATTCTCCTACCTCAGCCTTCCAAGTAGCTGGGATTACAGGTGCCTGCCACCACGCCTGGCTTATTTATTTATTTATTTATTTTATTTATTTATTTATTAGTAGAGACAGGGTTTCGCCACGTTGGCCAGGCTGGTCTAGAACTCCTGACCTCAAGTGATCCACCTGCCTCGGCCTCCCAAAGGGCTGGGATTACAGGTATGAGCCACCACACATGGCCTCCTTTAATTCTTAAACATTTAAAATACTCACATTAAGCTCTTTTCTGCTTATTCTCATATTTCTGTCAACTCTCAAGTCCTTGTCTGTCTCTATTGACTGCTTTTCTCCTAGTTACACATATCAATTTCCTACTTCTTTGCCTTTCTTTTTTCTTTTTTTTTTGAGACAGAGTCTCACTCTGTTGCCCAGACTTGAGTGCAGTCGTGCAATTTCAGCTCATTGCAACATCTGCCTCGAGGGTTAAAGCGATTCTCCTGCCTCAGCCTCCTGAGTAGCTGAAAGCACAGGCTCATGCCACCACACCCGGCTAATTTTGTATTTTTGGTAAAGATGGGGTTTCACCATGTTGATCAGGCTGGTCTTGAACTCCCGACCTCAAGCGATTCGCCCAACTCGGCCTCCCAAAGTGCTAGGATTACAGGTGTGAGCTACCGCTCCTGACCTTTTCTAATAATCTTTAACATTTATGCTAAATATTGTGAATATTACTTTGGGTCTGGATTGTATCTTGCTTCGAAGAATTTTGTTCTGACAGGTTAATTTTTTTTTTTTTTTTTTAAGATAGAGTCTTGCTCTGTCACCCAGGCTGGAGTGCAGTGGCGCAATCTCAGCTCACTGCAGCCTCAACCTCTCAGGCTCAAAAGATCCCTCCATCTCAGCCTCTGAAGTAGGTGGGACTACAGGCATGTGCCACCACCCCATCCCCAATAGCTAATTTTTAAATTTTTTGTAGAGATGGGGTATTGCTATGTTGCCCAGGCTGGTCTTGAACTCCTTGTCTCAAGCCATCCTCGCAACTCAGCATCTTGAAATGCTGGAATTATAGGCATGAGTCACCACACTCAGCCTTACATGGATTTTTTTTTTTTCTTCCTAGACAGTCTTGTTCTGTCACCCAGACTGGAGTGCAGTGGTGCGATCTTGGCTCACCGCAACCTCCGCTTCCCGGGTTCAAGCAATTCTCCTGCCTCAGCCTCCCAAGTAGCTAGGATTACAGGCACCTGCCACCACACCTGCCTAATTTTTGTATTTTTAGTAGAGCTGGGGTTTCACCATGTTGGCCAAGCTGGTCTCAAATTCCTGACCTCATGATCTGCCTGCCTTGGACTCCCAAAGTGCTGGGATTACAGGCATAAGCCACTCTGCCTGGCTGGATTTTTTTTTTTTAATGACATATCAGCCAGGTGGCTCACGCCTGTAATCCCAGCACTTTGGGAGGCCGAGGTGGGCAGATCACTTGAGGTCAGGAGTTCGAGGCCAGCCTGGCCAGCACGGTGAAAGCCTGTCTCTATTAAAAATACAAAAATTAGCTGGGCATGGTGGTGGGTGCCTGTAATCCCAGCTACTTGGGAGGCTGAGGGAGAAGAACCCCATGAACTCAGGAGGTGGAGGTTTCAGTGAGCTGAGGTCACGCTATTGCATTCTAGCCTGGGCAACGAGAGCGAAACTCCGTCTCAAGAAAAAATAAATAAAATAAAATAAAATAACACATCAACTCAATTGTTTTAAAATTTTGTTTGCATGGGTCTAGTAGACACTTTAGGGTCAGAATAGCCATACTCCTATGTTGTTAACTGGTGTGTTTAGTGAGGTCTGTCTTGTGGCTGACTGAAAGTCCAACATCTCTTCCAGTGCAGTATGATTTCTGGAGTCTCCATTCAGCTACACTGTAGGTACTCTCTGCCAGGTCTTGCAGAGTTTCTCCCTGTGGATACACAGCTTATATTCTGCCAAAGACTTAAGTGGCCCTTATGCAGACTTTTAGTGCTACTCCTCTGTGGAGCTCCCTCTCTGGTACCTGACCTAGCAATTATAGAACTCAACAGCCCAAAAATTCAATCTCCGTATCTTCAACTCATGAAGACCACAATATTCTACAAGGGTTACACCTCCCTGCACCATGGATCACAAAGTGCCTCCACACAGAAAGGCAAATTACGAGGCTCAACTTGTACATTTTCCTTCTCTGACAGATACAGTCCCATACTGCCTATTGTCCAAGATCTGAAAACAGTTGTTTTATGTATTTTGTCCAGTTGTATGTGGTTTACACTCTGTTATTTTGGCTTGCCAAAAGAGGAGTGATTGTTCAATAACTTGTCAACAATTATATATATGTATTATATAAAATGAATGAAACTTACCAAAACTGAGAGATGATCTGGAAAATATAACATCGAAAAATTTATATATACACTGGCCAGGTGCAGTGGCTCACGCTTGTAAATCCAGCACTTTAGGAGGTCAAAACGGGTGGATCACCTGAGGTTGGGAGTTCGAGACTAGCCTGTCCAACATGGAGAAGCCCCGTCTCTACAAAAAATACAAAATTAGCCAGGTGTGGTGGTGCAAGCCTGTAATCCCAGCTACTTGGGAGGCTGAGGCAGGAGAATCACTTGAACCTGGGAGGCGGAGGTTGTGGTGAGCCAAGATCACACCATTGCACACCAGCCCAGGCAACAAGAGTGGAACTCCGTCTCGAAAAAAAAATTTTCATGTGTATATATACCAAAACTGAGAGATGATGTTGAGTTTTGGTGGGTTATATTCATTTTATGTTAATGATATATGTATAATATATGAGATATACATCCAAATATATATAAATTTTCTTTTTTTTTTCCTTTTGGAGACAGAGTCTTGCTCTGTCACCCAGGCTGGAGTGCAGTGGTGCGATCTTGGCTCACTGCAACTTCCGCCTCCCTGGTTCAAGCAATTCTCCTGCCTCAGCCTCCCAAGTAGCTGGGACTACAGGCACCCACAACCACACCTGGCTAATTTTCTGTATTTTAGTAGAGACGGGGTTTCACCATGTTGCCCAGGCTGGTCTCGAACTCCTGAGCTCAGGTAATCCGCCCACCTCAGTCTCCCAAAGGGCTAGGATTACAGGCGTGAGCCACCGCGCCCAGCCAAATATATATAAATTTTCTATATCATATTAACTTTCTGTATCATCTTCTGTTTTGGTAAGTTGTATTTCTTCCATGTTTTAAATATCTCAAATTAGTCATTATTATTATTTTATATATGCAATAATTATTTCAATATTCCCATATGTTGGTGATCAACTTCTTTGCATACCATTCCTTCTTGTAGTCCACTTTCTCCTGCTGGGTTTAATACACTTTTTCCTCCTATACATCCTACACCTCCTATAACAATTATCAAAGGGCTTTAAGTGGTAAATTCCCATGTTTGAAATCTGGGAAAGTGGGAATTTACTACTGTAAAACCTGTAATCATTATTAAAAGTCTGTAAGTGGTAAATTCCCACTTTCTGAAATCTGGTTTTTGTTGAGCTTTCAATTTTGAATAATAGTTTAGCTGGGTATGGCATCTGAGTTATAGTTATTTTCTCTCAGCCCTTTCAAAATATTATTCCTTTGTCTTCAGACCTGACTTGTTAATGTTGAGAAGTATGCTGCTAGCCTAAATGTTGCTTCTTTGTATGTAATAGTTTGATAGTTTCTGATGTTATCTTATCTACCTTTGATTATCCAATAAAAATTTACTGATATTTCTTCTCTCTTTCTCTCTCTTTTGAGATAAGGTCTCACTCTCACCCTGTCACCTAGCCTTGAGTGCAGTGGCGTGATGACAGCTCACTGCAGCCATGACCTCCTGGGCTTAAGTACCTCCTGAGTAGCTGGGACTACAGGCGCATGCCACCATGCCTAGCTAATTTTTTTATTTTTTGTAGAGATGAGGTCTCATGATATTGCCCAGACTTGTCTCAAACTCCGGGGCTCAAGCAATCCTCCTACCTCAGTCTCTCAAAGTGTCGAGATTACTGGCGTGAGGTACCGTGCCTGGCCTGATACTTATTTAAGGCACTTACTATATTTTGTGTTAGCCCCTTTCCATACTTTAACACTATTTACCTTGTATTATTTCGTTGTGTTCCATATTTGCCTTAATCCCACCATTAGAGAACAAGCTACCTGACACTATACGAAGTACTATACATCTTTTCCAATAAAGAGGCACCATGTTCTTTCATGGACTCGGGGGTGGTACACAAAGAAAAAAGAAGGATGGGAGTGGTGGCTCACACCTCTAATCCCAGCAGTTTGGGAGGCCAAGGCGGGCGGATCACCTGAGGTCGGGAGTTTGAGACCAGCCTGACCAACATGGAGAAACCCCATCTCTAGCTGGGCGCAGTGGCTCACGCCTGAAATCCTAGCACTTTGGGAGGCCCAGGCAGGCAGATCACGAGGTCAAGAGATTAAGACCTTTCTGGTCAACATGGTAAAACTTCACCTCTACTAAAAATATAAAAATTAGCTGGGTGTGGTGGTATGTGCCTGTAATCCCAGCTACTTGGGAGGCTGAGGCAGGAGAATCACTTGAACCTGGGAGGCAGAGGTTGCAGTGAGTTGAGATCACGCCACTGCACTCCAGCCCGGGTGACAAGAGCCAAACTCCGTCTCAAAAAAAA